>NW_015389386.1:0-14827 GCF_001527695.2 Protobothrops mucrosquamatus
TCTCACCTACATCGTCCACAAGGGACGACTCGGGAACTCAACTCCTACCTCGGGCAGCTCACCTTTCCCCCTATGCCCAGGGGAGAGGTATCAAGCCGTTTGACAGCTGATGCAGGCTGTCAGAACGGCTTTTACGCAGAAACAGGCGGGAGCAGCAAACAGCTGCGTCCAGCGAAGGCGCCTGCCACCGGAAGTCCCAATAAAGGCAGTTTCTTGAGAAGAGGCTGTAGAGCAGGGGGTCTTCAAACCTGGCCCTTTTATGACTTGTGGACTTCAGCTCCCAGAATTCCTCAGCCAGCGTGCCTGCCTGAGGAATTCTGGGAGTTGGAGTCCACAAGTCATAAACGGGCCAAGTTTGAAGACCCCTGCTGTAGAGTTATCATCTTGGTGCTTCTCCAACTGTTGGAGGGTGAGAATGGATAGAAAGAAGCCAGACACACGGAGCTAATGAGTGAAGAGAGAGTTCTTAACTACTATGCAAACACAATGCAATCTGTAATTACAAGACTTTATGTATATAAAGACCTTTATACAGGTAGTCCTTGTATGACTACAATTGGGACCAGAATTTTCACTGCTAAGGAAGGGGCTTGTTAAGTGAGTCATGCCCAATTTTATGACCTTTTTTGCCACGATTGTTAAGCAAATCACTGCAGTTGTTAATTGATTCATGTAGTCATTAAGCAAATCAGGCTTCCCATTGACTTTCCTTGTTGGAAGCCAGCTGGGAAGGTTGCAGGAGGTGATCACTGGACCGTTAGACACTGCAGCTGTCATAAATACATGCCGGTTTCCAAGCACCCAAATTTTGATCATGTAACTGTGGGGATGTTGTGATGGTCATAAACGTGAAGATCAGTAGTAAGTCACTTTTTTTCAGTGCCATTGTAACTTTGAATGTCTTTAAGTTGAGAACTACCTGTATGTATCTATAGTGACTTAACTATCTATTCTAATACTTACCCGATGACTTAAATTTTTACTGTTTATAATTCAGCTATCATTCTTCCTCTTCCTCCCACACTACATTATTGGAATGCTAACAGCTTCTCCCCTTAATACTCTTTTATCCAGGTCTTTGGCTTCTGAACCATGTGCCACTATCTGCATATCTACGGTAATCCAAGGCTGCATTTTCTTTCTGCTGAATATTTACTGCAGGTTCTTCTTTTGTTTCAGTTAGTTTAAATCCCCCCCCTTTCTGCAAGAGCATATGTGCCTAAGCTGGGCATGGACCACTGCAGAGAAATAAAACTGTGGCCCTGATAGTTCTATGAAACATTTTTCATTTGAAAGTAGTTCATCCTTCCATACCAACAGACAAATAGTCAACAGGCAATTTTAATCCCCTTCTTTAGACAGCTGTATCCATCTTTCTAGACTAGAGCTTTCTCTCCCCCCCCAGTGCTAAAGTTTTTATTGAAAGCATGTCAGTTGCCCCAGTCCTGACTTCCAGTGCAGGTTTATCTTACTGTATATCTTACTGTTCCTTTGTTGTGTAACATGTCATACAGAGTTCATATAAAATACAGATGATTCTAATGTGCTTTGAATAAAAAGAAATGAGTAGAATAAAGATGGACTTAATATGGAGCTCAAGTGTCAGGAAGAGTGCATGAAGGAATTGCATGAAGGAAGAATTCTCTGATGAAACCTAACATTGTTCTTTTGTAGAAAAAAAATATTAAACTTTATACTGTATTTTATTTTTTTCTAATTAAAATATATGAGGCAATTGTTTGTCTCCTCCTCTCTGTCTGGAGTCCTCTTGAAACGGAATCTACAGCAAGCTGAATATAAATCCTGTTCAAAGAAGATAAGACGTTTTGCTTGAACTTTGAATCCCGATGTCGGCTCTATGCATCATTTTGATAATATACCATTTGGGGGGTTTTACATGTCCCTAATGAAGAAGTTGGATTCATTCACTCTCCCGCTTATTGAAATAGGGGAAGTTTTTGGTTTTTTTTTAAATGGACCTTTTTGGGAGTCTTTCTCCTATTTAGCTAAACCAGCTTGCTTGGTACATCAGAAAGCCTTCTGTGTATGGAGTAGGACAGTTTTTACTGCTTGTGCATGGTAGACATTTCTCTGAAAAGTCAGAGAGTGTCATTGCTAACAGAGCATCTGCTTGGCTGAACAAAAGCAAATTGCCTTTGGGTGTGTTTGCAGTTGCATCACTTTATGCTCTGCAGACAGGCTGAAATATTTTGTTGATTGTTTAAACATTTCTTAGAGCAAAAGCTAAGGGTTAGGGGAGAGCCTCTGGGTTAGGGGAAGGGCAGCAACGTGATTTATTATCATCCCACTAATAGTGAAGCTTGCTCTTTGCTGGTTAGTATTGGTGGCTATGGTGGATGACAGAAGATAACCCTCTCCAACTTACTACTGTTCAAGATGCTTTTCCAGTTGGTACTAACATAGGACACAGGTAGATGTTCAACCCATAATGGAGGACGTCAGATTGGTTGAGGTTGCCATAACAAGAGTGGGATATTTAACACTGGTGTATTTATTTGTGAAATGTGTTGGAGTGGGGGGAGCTTTTAAGAAAATAAAAGAGTAAAAATCACTTTGGTTCATCCATGGCTTTCAATGTAAAATGTCTGTTTATGTTTCAGTGAAGCTTTTTATTTATGTTTGCATGCTGATGGTGTTTTTTACAGTAGCTGTCTTGCAGTTATGGGTTTAACTCAGCGGTTCTCAACCTATGGGTCGTGACCCCATTTGGGGTCGATGGACCATTTCACGGGGGTTGCCAAGCAAGGCTGTCTGCCATTTTTTCCCCTTTTCCGGCGGGTGCCTTACCTCCCTTGAGCTGGGCCAGCTGGTGGTCGGCCTGCTCCATCTCTGCCGCTTGCCAGCTACGCCTCGGCCGGCGCAGGGGGCGGAACCACGCATGCGTGGCGCTCCCGGGCAGGGAAAGTCCTCGACTTACGACCGGTTGGGTAGTCCTCGACTTATGACCGGTTTAGTCCTCGACTTATGACCGGTTGGGGGTTGCAACATTAAAAAGGTTGAGAACTACTGGTTTAACTGAATCTTATGCAAATCTATGTACATTTGGACCTCTGTATGTATTTTGGTTCTTAGGATTTGCTTTATGCTGCTTATTTTTGAAGCTACTATTTTTGAAATATTTTGTATGTAGTCTTTTTGTTTTTGTTGGTGTCTATAACTTTTGTATAAATAAATATCTCATCTGGCACCTTGCTTTTCCCATCTAAAAAGCAATAGGCTTTATTTTGTGAGTCCTGGAGTTATAGCAATAGTTTGAACATTTTTCTGCTTCTAAACAAATTACGGTGCAAAGATTTTTTGCTTTGGAATTGCACTGTTTGCAAGTGAACAAATGGAAAAGAATATAAAATCTCCTCATGTTCTTTCTAAAGTCACACAATCTGTTCAAAGTTGGCTACTGTGTTGCTCAATATAGATGCCATCTGGATTATTTGCTTTTTGAAAGTAATTTTTACTTGTTATTAAGAAGGTAGCTGTTTGAACAGAATTTTTGGTGACTTTGTTTTAGTATTATAATGTGTGATAGATACCTGTTTGATTAGGTGCAAGAATATTTTGTTTATGAACTAAGGGGAAGTGAAGTAACCTGAAATTAAGGAGGAACTTCCTAACAGTGAGAGCAATTAACCAGTGGAACAGCTTGCATTCAAAAGTTGTGGGTGCTTCATCCCTGGAGGTTTTTAAGAAGAGACTGGACAGCCACTTGTCTGAAATGTTATACATCAGTGCAGGGCTTTTTTTGTCATAGAACGCCCAGAACGGAGTTCCAGCACCTTTTTGGGATGGAACCTTGTAGGGTAGGCAAGGCGGGGTTGTATGACATGTGTGAGTTCTGGCACTTTTTTTTTAAAGAAAAAAAAGCACTGCGTCAGTGATGGCAAACCTTTTAGAGATTGAGTGCCTAAAACCCGCACCCGCCTCTCCGCCCACCCCCGCTCTGCGCCCTGCCCACCCGCAGGGTCACCCACTGCTTCCACGGCCCACCGCAGCAGATCACCCAGGCAGCTCAGCAGTGCCATAGCAGCCACGCCCTCTGCTCGCGCACGACAGCATCATCTGTGTGTGACGGAGCGAGGGCGGAGTCTTGTCCTGCTGCCTGGCTGCCATGTCCTTGGCTGCGCTGCTCTGTGCGGACCGCACTCAGGGGTGACTCTCTGGGGGGGCTGCTGGTGAAGGGGCCGTGGGAGGAGGCGGGGCTGGGGCGACGGCACACGTACCCACAGAGAGTGCTCTGAGTGCCATCTCTGGCACACATCTCATAGGTTCGCCACCACTGTTATAGGTTCTCCTGCTTGAACAGGGGGTTGGACTAGAAGACCTCCAGTTCTATTTTGAAATGAATTGAATTGAAGCCTCAGTTCTCCTTGAGTTGGTAAAAGAATCTGTGCTACTTATCATTTTATATAGTCAATTATTCCTAAATAAAGAGATGAGGAATTCTCCTTGATTATTTTAGACTGCTGAAGAGAAATATTCTTCCTCCAGCATGTAAAACAGCAACAACAGCAACAATGTGTGATGTGTGATTTGTTCCACAACCAATTTAACCATTCATTTTCACACATAAAACACTTTGGACGTTGAGATGGTTTTGCTATATCTGGATAAACTAGAACTGGTCAGTGCTTGGTGCAATATCGCTGCATCTTTCAAAAACTGCTGGATTTTCTGCCTGCAGTTAATCATTAAGGATAAGTCATTGCAAAGTCATCCCTGGCTAACAAGTCTGCATTTAATAGGTGGATTACAGCTGATGGGAGTTGCTGAGGTCACATTTTCTGCATCAACAGAAAACAGCACAGACTAGACAGAACTGCTTTTTCTGTGGGTGTTCTGGAAAGCCTCAAATATTTGACTAACTAACAGATAAATATGGATGGATGGGAAGATGGAGGTGAGATGCAGCCTGAAGGAAGTGTGAATATTTCCTAAAAATGTTTACATGTAAAAAGCTTCAGACATTGGGAGTGAGTGTATCTGCAACACTCCCTTGTGTTTTAGCTGTTGAATAAATATGATGATAACTTTGGAATACCATTGAGCAGTTTGCCAATTGAGAAATATCAAAGTAACAGTGGACTGCACGGCCATCACTATTTAGTATATTTAGTTGATTATAATGAATAATAGCTTGTTTCAAGGATGTACCCTGTCCGGAGTCACTGTTGAAATGAGCAGCTGTAAAAATTAAATAAAAATAAATACATAAATAAACACCCTAAAACTTTATAAGAGCTGTATGCAGCAGTCATTCCTAGCTGACATTTTGTCTGTTATGTATATGTGAATCTCTTCTGTGATGCTCACGTTTTTCTTTGCTCAGCACATACATTTCTCTGCAATGCTTTCAGTTTTGAATATTTGTACCCATGAACTGAAGAAGGTTAGACTCCTTTTCATACATGTCTGTCTGTCTGTCTGTCTGTCTGCCTGCCTGCCTGCCTGTCTGTCTGTCTGTCTGTCTGTCAGTATCCATCCATCCTATATACCCACCCGTCTAATCCAGAAATTTGGGACAATGAAAAATTTAAAAACAGAGAATTTCATTAAAACAAAAGTGCACTGAGGCTCAATAAAACGTGAAACCACTAGACACACAGATACATGACAGAGCTGCCATGCTAATATCCAGATTATAATGCCTAAAAGAAGAACCAGGTATTTGCAGCCTTGTAAAAAGCCAACAGGACAAGGTCCATCCATATTTTAAGGGGGGAGGCTGTTCCAATGTGACCACTAGTATATAAAATGAGAGCAAATTCCACTCTCTTCTAGCACTGATTATGTTACTTAGTTTGGTAATGAAATGTCTGCAAGAAAACAACCAAGCTCAGAGAGCACCAAGGACCCCATAGTGTTGATTACGCTTCATGTGTATCCTGGAAATAATTGTTTTCTCATGGGCACCAGCTTTTCAAAGCCTTGACTCGCTTTCCAAAATTGTTGCTTATGTCCTGCCAGGGTTTTCTGAAATTGGAATAGGAGTCTTTATTAAGCATTCATGCCAATAGATTTATACTGTGGATACAGCTTCCAAGTAATTGGCACCCTGATGGCTTTAACCAGGTCAGAGACTGCTTTCTGTTGGTTTATTTTTAAAGTAATCAATGGATCCTATAGAGTGATCTGAATTTTCTTATCTGAATGCATAACTAATTGCTATCACTTTGAAAGCTAATGAATGTGCGTCTTTCATAAAAATATAATTTGAAATACTTCAGTTTTCTGGTAGGATGATGGGGCCTTGCTAATTTAACTTGATGATTTGTCTGTCACATACTGTAAGACCAAATTTCTTATCACTGCATAGTACTGTAATGCAGCACTGGATAATTTCAAATAATACTGTACAGCCAACCTCCTAATTTTCATATGGTCTGTGAAATGGCAGAAGCAACACAGTTTGAACATAAAATTATATAATAGTTTACAGTCTGTAAATTTACAGAATTTATAGAAATATGAATTTGCAGAACATATTTAAGGTAGTTGTCAAGATGCCCTACTCAAGAATTGTTAAGTAATCTGCAGATGTCTACATCTCCAAGATACATTTACCATTCTCATGATGAAATAGGCCATGTTTACTTACTGCATTATTGTGGGAGAATGTGTATAGGTGTGCATTATCTCGGTTTTAAGTCCATTCTGATGCTTTAGATTAAGTTTGGAAGAATTACATTGGAATTTTGCACAAATGCAAATGTACCACCTACCTGTGATTCATTAAAACAGCTACATTTGGAAGAAATTAAGTTGCTTTAATGAGCCACAAACTGCTTCTGCATTTGTGCTCTCACACCACATCTTTCAAAGTACTTTTTCCAACTGGAACATGTAGCATTGCACAGTCATACTAAATAATGGGTTTTTAAAGACTGCTTTATAGCTTGTAAGCTTATTTATTCATGGACATTTTGTGACAGGCTTATCTGAAAGGAAAGAACCCCTCTGAAAATGTTTTTGTTTTTCAGCAGGTCTAAAGATGTGACAGAATAAATCAGTAAAATTAATCAGTCGTGCAAATCAGTTTCTCTCTGTCTGTTAAACAATTCTTACACAGAACAGATAGAATAATAGCCTCCCAACACAGGAGCTGCAACAGTATAATGACTTAGTAGAAGAGAATATATGCAGCTTAGGGTTGAACTGCAGAGTCCTTGCTGCTCTCTGAGCTTGGTTGATTTTTTTGCAGATGTGTGTGTGTGTATGTGTGTGTGTATATGTGTGTGTGTATATGTGTGTATAACTGCTCAAGCTTCCAGGATGAAATTGTGAATAAATTGTTTCAAAATAAACAATATGGTTTTGTGTACCCCTGGGAACGACCCAGTTTTTGATGATTAGAAACCACTTACTATTTTTTGTTGTGGAAGAAAAAAAACACAAGAGGAAGCACTGCCTAGAGCTCCTGAAAGAAAAGCAGGATGTAACTCCATCAAATGTAATTACTTACATAAATGTAAGTAATAAAGTGCAAGAGAATGATGGAAAGAGAGAGGGAACATTTAATATGTATAATTGACCATTTTTAATGCTTTTTATGTTTCCTGTTTTTTTTAAAAAAAAAAACTCCACATAGTTTCTGTTTTAGGGTTTATACCAGGGGTCCTCAACCTTTGGCAACTTTAAGACTTGTGGACTTCAACTCCCAGAATTCCTCAGCCAGTCCACAAGTCTTAAAGTTACCAAGGTTGAGGACCCTTGGTTTATACCCTTACCTGTTGTTTGTCTCTCATTAGATTGTTATTTCTCTCATGTAATTAATGATGAAAAGATGAGTTACGTTTGTGTATTTCCTGCCTCCAATGTATTTGGAGGCCTCTTAGCTTAGTATTCTTTCATGGAATTAAAGACCCCCCCCCGGTACCAAATTAGAGGCCAATTAAATTATTCCCAGTGAAATGGATCATACTGGACGACCAGGCGAGAAAGGAGGACATTAGGAACAGATTCTTTATAACACAAATTAGATTGATGTGGTTTTGCTGAAGCCGCATATCCACAATTATTTGGAGAGGCGAGTATGATTGGTTAACTGGCGTGTAGTTCAAACCCTAAAACTCCCATCCTTTTGTTTGCTTCATAACCATTACCTGAAAGATCTGAGCTTCATTTCTGCAGTCCTCCAGAGCATGCTCTTTTCGCTCTGTCCCCTTAATGACCCACGCACATGAACTACAACTGGGAGAGCTGGGATCGTGGTCATTTCAGCAAACTGGTCATGTGAGCATCTCACTGAACTATCACTTCATTCAAGAATTAAGATTTTGGTGCTAATAGTGGTCATAAGTTGAGGACTACCTATAATTAAAATATTAATGTTAATCTGTAGACCAAAAAATTGATCCAAATTTATATACCTGGGTTTTTTTTTGTTTTTTGTTTTGTTTAGTGGTAGAAATAATAATAAAAACCTTTCTCTTTTAACCCTCAGCCTTTGTCAACTTCACAGCTGCTTTGGCAACAGGCAAGAAGGATTCCGAATATAGAACTATTGTGAAGCATCCAAGTATAGTTTCACTTGCTCAGTTTTCCAGCCATTTTCACAGAGAAAACTGACCGCTTGGTTTTGGAATATTCATCTGCACATATTCAGACCATGATCCGAGCCTTTGATTTCAGGGTGGACTTATTATTATTGTTTGAACATTTGCTCTTCCTTGCAAGATCAAAGACTTTCTTTAAAACCTTTTGCATTCCGAATGCAGCTTGCTGTGATACTTGAAATAAATCAAAAGCCTTTCTTTCAAAGTACAACATAAGAGACACGACTCTTTATTAATTTAGAGATTACAAGTGTTTATATCCTTTCAACTAACAAATCTAACAAACCTTCCAAAGCATTCTTACTATATAGTTTACAAACAAACAAAAAAATTCTTAGATCTTTTCTTGTGGCATTTGGTGGGATAACCCTGTGGATGGATGTTTATGGAGATTCCCAGACATGCAGGTCATAGTTGTCCCAAAGATGCTTTTTCACAAGGCAACTGGACTTTCTTGTTTTTTTTTTAAGACATTTCACTTCTCATCCAAGAAGCTTCTTCAGCTTCTTGGATGAGAAGTGAAACGTCTTCAGAGAAAAACAAGTAGGTCTAGTTGCCTCATGGAAAAGCATTTTGGGGACCTGTGGATGGATGTGGGTTGATAGAGCAGGCTTTTGGGATAATCTTGGTTTCCTTCCTTTTTGTCTCCATTCTCTTCAGCAATCCCTGTTCTCCCTGACCACCAGAGAAGTAAATGGACCTTATTTTTTAAATACAACTAGGACTGGATTGTTACTGTAGGAGATGACCAGGCTGTGCCCGAGGGAGGGGTCAAACCCATCATCAGTCATGAGTCCCTTCGCACCCACAAGAGATCTAAGTCCAGCCCACCTTGAATTCCTTTCACTCGTATGTACCGCCAATGTGCTTTGAACATTAGTAGGTCAGATTCTTGTAGACATCTTAAGCTTGCAATAAATCTTTATACCCATTTGAACTGCCTAGGTCTTCTGATTTCCCTGGCACTTGACAGTTACTAGTGAAGTTCTGTCGATTTTGGTAATCATTGTGACAAATGTCTATGGAGATTCTCAGTCATCCAGGTCATGGTTGTCCCAAAGGTGCTTTTTCAAGAGGCAACAAGACTTTATTGTTTTTCTTTGAAGATATTTTGCTTCTCATCCAAGAAGCTTCTTCAGCTCTGACTGGACGGTGGGGAATGGAAGGATTTATATTCCTTGCAGAACCATTCTGCAGAACCGTGGGGAAAAATGAAATTTTCATTGTGGGCTTTACCAATTAGATAGATTTGATGTTATTGAAATGGCTAGTTTATACTATTTTGTAAAAGTAAAAAGTTGAGGTTTGAAGTTGGATACAGTATATTGCACCAAAGCAAGTCGGAAGTCAATGCCTTTCCCCCCCCCCTTTTTTCCTCCCTTACCTCACTTCTCTACTCCCTTTTCCCTTCCCCACCTTTTCTGCTATTTATTTTGTATTTCAATTGTATCATATATTATAAACTAGTAAAACTTTGAAAAAAAGAAAAAAAAGAAAAATAAGAAAGCCCAGTTGCCTCTTGAAAAAGCACCAAAGCGGGATTTGACTACAGTTTGGCAAAATGAGACATCACTTGACTATTTTTAACCCTGATCCCCTCTTCCTAAACTTTGCAAGAAGGAGTGTATCCTTAGGACAATTGCATAAACTAATAAGAAATGAGTTACTAACAAACCTTCTTCAGTCTCTTCTCTAGGCTGCTGCTCTTTGTATATAGTAGTTCATTTTTGGTGATTAACTATTTGGATAATATGCGGGACATTCTTCCAAAAGTAGTTGGAGGCAGTATAAAAATCTAATTTATTTAAAATTACAATGACTCAGAATTATGTTAAATTGAATGAATGCTTTTCAGATGATCACTACCCAATGTTTTCTATAGATTAAAATATCAATTTGCTTGCAGTTATTGGAGGGCCCATGGAACCCCCATTTGACCTTCGACTCTCAGCTTGTATATCCTTATGGCACTCAGGGCAGAGCCTTTGACTTGTTCATTATTAAATAGTTTGTGGTCAGCATTCTAAAGAGGTTCTCTGTTTCTGTGTGGTCCATGATAGCATTTAAGGAGAAAAGTGCTTTCTTTGTGAAGGATGCTCTCTTGTCATTCACTGTGACAGAGCTCTTTCCGAGCTGTATCTTTCAAAAGCTCTGCAGCTAAAAAGACTGATATTTGCAGCAATGGAAAATAAACGCATGGTCCATTTATTCAGTGGATTGAAGACCCGATTGCACTTGCCACTTATTGAGCAGATTGTCTGTAGACATAGCTTTGTAGGGACAAGTATGATACAACATGGGACTCGTTTATACAGAATACAGAAGAATATAAATATATATATATACATATATATATAAATGTAGTAGAAATATATATATATGTACTGGAATAATATTTGAACTAGACAAGTGTATATAGAATTGTAATTCCTTGTTGTTATAATGACATATTATGTTTTTTTCCTTTTTTCATATTTTTCACTTTTTTTGTTAAAGCACTTTTTAATATCTTCTTTTTTCTAATTCGCTTTGACAACGGATTTATCACCGTCACTATTTTCTTTGTGTTCTGCTCTTTTTTCCTTTTTGTTGTTAATTAAAAAAACAGTAAATAAATATAAGTCTGTTTGGCTTGCTTCTTCATGGGAAAACCAAAACTGACAGGAATGGGTACTAGTATAAAGCAGGGCTGCCTTTCCATTAACAGAATTGGAACAAAAGACCAATGTTGCTTGAAGCCCAAAAATAGCAATAGCAATAGCACCTAGACTTATATACTGCTTCACAGTGCTTTACATCCCTCTCTAAGTGGTTTACAGAGTCAGCTTATTGCCCCCAACAATCTGGATCCTCATTTTACCGACCTTGGAAGGATGGAAGGCTGAGTCAATCTTGAGCCGCTCAGAATTGAACTCCTGGAGTGAGCAGTGAGTTAGCCTGCAGTACTGCATTCTAACCACTGCACCACCATGGCTCTTATGGTGTCACAGAAGTGATGTCTTCCACCTGAAGAGTCAAGGTGGGCTAGTTTGCTGTGGCTGGCTGCTTCAAGTGCCTTCTGCCTGCATTAAAGGCCCTACTAGTGTTTCCTTTGATGCCACTAAGTTATGCCATACCAGAGCAGAGCTTCCCTTTGAGGCCTCGGGTAGTCTGGACTTAAACAAATTAAGTTCCTTAAATGCAGATATTATACTCCATCGCTCCTTCAACAAGAACAGGAGGCAAGGATATATTCAAGTAGTCAAGCACTTAAGACTGTATTGATTCACCGCAATTCCAAAAGGTAGAGTCTTGTATATTCTCTTAACACACTCCATGTGGCATACAAAATATTTGCACTAAATATATATAAAGAAGGTCTTACAGCCAAATCAGTGATTTTCCACATTGGGAATATGAATGTTAGAAAACAGTATTATTTTGAAATAAATATATTAATATCTGGAGGGGGGAAAGCTGAAAAGGGTTGGGTGGTCAACTAGAAATTGAACAAATCAGCCCCCCCAAGGCATGTTTTCTTCTCCCCTTTCCAGACAATCTGAGTTTGAGACTTTGGGGCTTAGCAGTGAGAGAGCTTTTCTCGAAACCTGCCTAGCTTGGATTCTGGCTGTTGCCTAGGAACATCTCTCTGGTCTTTTGGTGTATTCATATTCTAATCATAGCACTTTGCCAAAGGCTTGTTTATTTCCTTTCCAGGCCGTGGAGATGGCAAAACCTTTGCATATTTCTTGGGTTTTTTTATTGGTCATAATTTCAACTCATTTACACATTAAACAAAGCAAGGGTGAAGAGTTCCTAGCACATAGGTTAGGACAGCATTTGTTAGTCAAATATATATTGTATATAGTTCTTGAACATTCATAAATATAATGTTCATTGTCTGATAATAGAGGTAGTCTTGACAGACTTGAACATTGGACGCTATCTAAAAAAATGAAATTCAATGGTGAAAAAAGCAAGGCTCTACATTTAGGCAAGAAAAACCAAATGCACAGGTATAGTATAGGTGGTACCTTGCTCAATAGTAGTAACTGTGAGAAGGATCTCGGAGTCCTAGTGGACAATCACTTAAATATGAGCCAGCAGTGTGCTGCAGCTGCCAAAAAAGCCAACACAGTGCTAGGCTGCATTAACAGAAGGATAGAATCAAGATCACATGAAGTGTTAATAATACCACTTTACAATGCCTTGGTAAGGCCACACGTGGAATACTGCATCCAGTTTTGGTCACCACGATGCAAAAAAAAAAATGCTGAGACTCTAGAAAGAGTACAGAGAAGAGCAATAAAGATGATCAGGGGACTGGAGGCTAAAAAATATAAGGAACAGTTGCTGGAATTGGGTATGTCTAGTTTAATGAAGAGAAGGATGAGGGGTGACATGATAGCAGTGTTCCAATATCTCAGGGGTTGCCACAAAGAAGAGGGAGTCAAGCTATTCTTCAAAGCACACTGGAAGTTTTCAAGAAGAGACTTGAAATGGTATAGGTTCTGAAATGGTATAGGTTCTCCTGCTTCAGCAGGGGGTTGGACTAGAAGACTTCCAAGATCCCTTCCAGCTCTATTCTATTCTTTCATACCACCATGATTACCAAACTACCCATTACATGAAACATTTAAGGAACTATTTTAAAAAGTGTAATGTGAGAGACGAAACTGGGACTCTAATAGAAGGGAAGGTGGAGTGGTTCTTTCCTAACCTTTATTACAGTATGTTTATACTGTAGAACTAAAGAGCAGAGTGCTGGAAAAATATAAAGGGTGCATGAAAGAGAGTCCCGTAATGAAGGTAAAAACACACCTTCATTATCTTTCCAGCACTCTGCTCTTTAGTTCTACAGTATAAACATACTGTAATAAAGGTTAGGAAAGAGCTACACATGTTTACGTTAGAATAACATTATATGGGATGTCATATATAGATGGGTTGTCTCTTGGTATATATTTAGGTTTTAGCAAAATTTTGTATAAAAGGAAATTTTCCATCATTTGTCATCTAACATGGCCAGTATTCACATAAGTAAATGTCCTCTGCCTTACAAACATGTACAGCTTGTATTTTATATTAAGATCCTAACTTATGCATTTGGGTTTTCTTGGTTGAGCAACTGGTGGTATTACTCAGCTTACATGTTATGTTAGGTGAGAACTTGTAATAAAATATGCTATGAAATGCAGGAATTATCCTGCTCTTAATGCTACTGTTTGATCCTTTCTGATTTTGGAATCTGTACATGGCTTGAAGTCAACATACTTTTTTAGCCATCTAATAAACTAATCATCTGGGAAAGTGTCAGTTTATTTCTCCATGTGGAGAGAAAAAGAACAGATGGAAAGGAAGTGAGAAAGAGATGAGGGCAGAACTAAGATATTGCTTTAAGAAGGGAAATAGATATAGTTCCAGATGACAAGGTGATATGATTCATTATTGTCATAGTGAATATTGTTGGACATATCAGCCTGTCCACCAAATTGTTTCTTTAAGGGTGTGGAATAGAGGAAGGCTCCTAGTATCCTATTTCCATCTCTATTCTGCTACTACTATGTATTGTTATTTTATGTAAGGAATTAAAGCTGCAATCATCAAAAACCCATTCCTTTGGCCTCTCCATGATAATAACTCATTGTATTCCAATCAATTGTGTGCTGATAGACCAGGGGTCTTCAAACTTGGCCCTTTTATGACTTGTGGGCTTCTGGGAGTTGAAATTCACAAGTCATAAAAGGGCCAAGTTTGAAGACCCCTATGATAGACAGATATCCTGCTTCCCCCCTCTCTCTCGTCTGCCTTTTGTCCCTTTTTTGACGTTTGCTGATCATTAACAACTAAACATCAAGCCATCCATTTTTGCTAGCTGAGCTGTATGGCATGGATGCTTCCTCTGCTGTGGATATAAGGATTGATTGGGCATATGCTGGGGGCACACAAACACACAAAACTGGAAGTTGCCTGCAGTAATATTCCCACAAGTATAAAGCAAAATTTACTTATGAACATAGTTTCTTATGGCAAACTCTGAGAAAACTATTAAATATTTCTTTGAGGTGACATGATACAGATTTGAACATTTTAGAAAATAGCTACTAGTAATAAATCAATAAAAATTAGCATCAAAATTGATAGGCAGAAATACTGTATTCTCCAGCACTGAGATGGAGACTCCACCATTGGGTAGTAGACTGTATTCCTGCCCAATCAGATCAAGTCAGCCAAAGTTGCCACGCCCGTCCTGGATCGTGATCTCCAGTCTTTGACTT
>NW_015389386.1:17045-22536 GCF_001527695.2 Protobothrops mucrosquamatus
CAGTTAGTTTGGTGAGCCACAACGTCTTGCTGTCAGTCAATGGCTACGCTCGCGTCAAAGACTGGAGATCACGATCCAGGACGGGCGTGGCAACTTTGGCTGACTTGATCTGATTGGGCAGGAATACAGTCTACTACCCAATGGTGGAGTCTCCATCTCCGTGCTGAGAAAAGGCGTTCAGGTAAGACAACGCCCCTTTCAGAACATATGTGAATAAATTATGGGATGTGCTACCAGAAGTTGTAATGTCAGCCAGCCTTGATGGTTTCAAATAAGGGATGGATAGCTTTATGAAGGATTAGGCTATCAATGGCTACCAATGATAATTCCTGAAGCAATGCATGTCTGAAATAAGATTGTTGAGAAGCAATTGTCCTTTCAACAAAGTGACACAATGTAGTCTTTGATCTCTTTAATTCTCTGTAAGCCTCACTCCCTTTTTTTCCTGGTGCTTGACTGTAATTAATAGTGGAATACTGGAAAGTGGCATATAAAAACATGATCATTCTTTGAATGATCATCTGGAGAGATGCTTCTCCAGTTAGAGAGTTTGCTGTATTTCAAGTAAAATGGTTGGGTTTTAACTGAGTTTTTGATATCATGACGATGATGATGATGATGATGATGTAACTTCCACCAGATAACGCCTGCAAAATGGTGTCATTCTTTTTAATAGAATGAAGAGAAAAGAAACCTATCTTTGGGAGGCCATGTTGGATTTGACAGTCTTCCTGATCAACTTGTCAGCAAATCAGTGGTGCAAGGTTTCAGCTTCAACATCCTCTGTGTAGGTCAGTAAAGTGTTTATTGTGAAGAGGAATGCTTAGAATCTGAATAATAGCCAGAAGTTGCCACGTTATAAGGGTAAAGGGAAAGCTTACTAGAAAAGTATCTAAAAGTCTATTGCACCATCTCAGCTAAAAGATCAGGTAGAAGATGATGCAAAAGGGAGCTTGTAAGGGAACTTCCTGTATTCTTCTACTATTAGCTAGGTTCCCACATTATTTTAAACCATAATGTGATTTATTTGGATTTTTGCCCAACTGTTTTATGGGAACTTATGTGTTCTGACTTACACAATACATTGCATCAGTATATAAATCCAATTGATTTTTCAAATTGAAACAACTACAGTATAGCTAATGTGCTAAGAAATTAAACTTTCCAAATGTGGTTTATCACATGCTGTGTCTTGGAATGAAGCTAAATCTTTTTCCAGAATCTTGACCTCGTTTACATTTTTTCTGAGTGAGAACAGAACCCAGTTTGAAACATTTACGTGAATAATGTCATTTTGCTCCATTGAGTGAATGAACTTTTGGTAATCAAAATGAAGGCTCAACTATCTAATTCTGTCACTCTTCTGGCTCCTTATGTGTCCAGGATTGAGTTTCTACAACTCCTGGCTTGTTATGTATAGAAATTGTAGCTTTAAAATATTTAATGACTTATTAAACAAACTGTTTAGTTTTAGATACCAAAAATATTTTTATTTATGGAAAAAGTCTTATACAATTTAAGCTGTGCTTTAAAAGATATTTACATTTTTAAGTTTCAACTTTCACTTGCTGGTCTTCATTGTCTGTCAGAAGATGTAATGTGATGCCTTTACTATGAAAAGGAACATTTTAAGCTTTGGTTTTAAACTCCTCCCTCACAATTTAAGTTTCTTGATATGTTCTGCATTCAATAGTGATTAGTGTTGGAGTGATGGAGATGAATTGCTGTATTAAACAATCTGGGATAGCTCTGAATGTTTCTTTGTTCTTTTATTGTAGTTTGGTGCCACTCCAATAATTCAGTTCCTTTCTTTAATGAAAGTTTAATTTAATGAAAAGAAAGAATGGGGATGTCATGATAGCAATGTTCCAATATCTAAGGGGCTACCATAAAGAAAAGGGGGTCAACCTATTCTCCGAAGCACCAGAAAGCAGTACAAGAAGCAATGGATTAAAACTAATCAAGGAGAGAACTAACCTAGAAATAAGGAGAGATTTCCTGACAGTGAGAACAATTAACCAGTAGAAGAGAGCTTGCCTTCAAAAGTTGTGGGTGCTCCATCACTAGAGTTTTTAAGAAGAGATTGGAGAGCCACTTGTCTGTAATGGTACTATAGAATCTCCTGGCTAAGCAGAAAGTTGAACTAGATGACCTCCAAGATCCCTTCCAACTCTGTTATTCTGTTTTTCTTACACATGCATAGAGTAGTTGCCTGCCATATCCAGGAGCAAATATTTCTATTTTCCATTTTGTATTCATTTCTAGACTCACATGATCTTCTGACTTTGTTCCATCAAGATTTTTTTATGCATGTGTTATTATGATTCTTATATTTGTATTTGCTAGTTTTTTATCTACTGCTGTGTGCCCCCCAAAGTCACCTTTTTGAGCTGGGCAGCTATATAAATTTGATAAATAAAATAAAATGTATTAAAATGTACACAAATTCCTGAAATGATGTTTTTGCCATTAACTACAATTTTAAAGATTTTTTTTTTTAAAAAAGTTGTGATTATGTTTGTTATAATGAAAAGTAGAATTCTGTTCTGGCACTATAGTTTGTTCTGAATCATGTTGAGATTCTACAGATATTTTGCCTTACTATTTCTGATGTTTTGATGCTTTTCCATTTTATATCTGGAAAAGTATCCCAAGTCCATAGTACAAAGGACTAAGCTTTATCAATTGCTGAACATTTAAATATAAAAAGATAGTATTATGTTTCTTCAGGATGCTCTTTTCTTTTTTAGCATTTGTTGATCACCGATAGTGTTAATGTTTCTTCAGGATGCTCTTTTCTTTCTTTCTTTTTTAGCATTTGTTGATCACCATTGGAATAAACATTTTAATCTTTTTAGGTGAAACAGGCATTGGGAAATCTACCCTGATGAACACTCTTTTTAACACAACATTTGAGACAGAGGAAGCTACTCACTATGAACAGATAGTCCGTTTACGGGCACGAACGTATGATCTGCAAGAAAGCAATGTCCACCTAAAGCTGACCATTGTAGATGCTGTGGGCTTTGGAGATCAGATAAATAAAGATGAAAGGCAAGTTACTTTCCAGTTTGGTCTAGAAACATTTGCATTGTTTTGATGGGAAAAGGATGTGTATATTCCTGGAATACAAGACATTATTTATTGTGCTTGTGATCGGCTGCTTATAATATCTGCAATGGATAGCTTAGACAACACAACAGTCAGGAAGAAGAGAACAATAATAGGAAATTTCAGATGTCACCCAGATAAAATACAATCCATTGCCATCTTGTGGCTAAGCTATAACATTATCCATTGCCAAATTTAATAACATTTCCATGAGACTTGGTAGGAAACCAAACAGTTAATGAAGGCTCTACTTTTTTTTGATTCTGAGCCTGCAAGTTGTAGTCATTCTCAATTTCTCCACTGGCTCTAATGTAAATTGCTGGGTTGTGCACATGTTGAAAGGAAGATGAAAGAGTGAGGCTTTGGAGCTCTTTTCCCCCCTCAGATATCCTGATTCCCTTCCTCCCATTTCCCCACAAAACTAGTTGGCTGGAATCAATTTTGTTCATTCCATTTGAGAAATGGCAGCTGCTATACCACTTCTTTCCAAAATAAAGCAAGGGTGCTAGTATCTGCTGTATGTTCCAATGCTGAACAGCAACAGGAGAGTACTGTTGTTTTTATATCCGACATATGAGTTTCCCAGAAGGTCATCATAGGAAACAGTTATTTAATGCTGACTTTGGCTCCCATGGTGTTCAATTCCCAAAGGTTCTAAATGACTTCCAGGATTTTGTAATATGGGTTTCATGTACAGCAAAACTTGTATTTCAAGTCAAAATGTAGAAAATGTCCTAGACTGAAGTTTATGCAGTTAATCCGTGATTTGATTTGTACAGCACTTGAGAATCAAATACTAGTCTAAAGAAGAATTTAAAGCAAAGATTTTTAGGGTGACCTGAAATTGATGAGATATGCTTGTTATTTTTATTGCAAGGAACTCCTCCAGTCAAGTTCTTGGTGTGTCCCCATAGTGTTCATTTAGCCATAGGATTTATATCCAATCTTTGCTCCAGAAGTTTAGGTCATCAAACACTCCCTCTTTCAGTTTCTATGTTTTCAACAATCTTGTAAGATATGTTGGTCTGAGAGATTGCCCAAAGTCATTCGGTGAACTTCCATGATTTCCAATAGCTGTATTATGCATGCAGAACTTCATTCACAAAAAGAAGCAGCCAAAGATCATTGTTGTCGGAGTAGAAGATGCAGACTAGGAAGACGTTGCGCAACAGGAAAAGTATTTACTGCTTGTAGAAGGGCATTCCAGTTGTGTAATCAATCTTTAGTTTAGGGGTAGTTGGGCTAGGGCGAACTATGATTGCTGTAATCCTGGTATTGGAATGCATGATTGACAGATATTGTCAGATTATAGTTCCCAGTGGTATGCACCAAAACAGCCAATAGTGCAAGATCTTTGAAGGTAAAATCCAGCACTAGTTCAGAACTAGTTTAGCATTTTGTACATGCCCGGTATTTTAGTTTAGTCTGTTTCAGCCAGCACTAGAAGTTGTTCAACTTTTTTTTTAGTCAGATTTTATGAAGGTTGGTGGATGGAAACATGCATACTTGTTGAACATGTTTAGTCATTCTTCGTAAATGGTACCATTCAAGTTGCTAATGGAATTCGTTTTTAGTTACAGGCCAATAGTAGATTACATTGACACGCAGTTTGAAAATTATTTACAAGAAGAGCTAAAAATCCGGCGTTCCCTTTTTAATTATCACGATACAAGAATCCATGTCTGCCTTTATTTTATCACCCCAACTGGCCATTCACTGAAGTCCTTGGATCTGGTGACCATGAAAAAGCTGGACAGCAAAGTAAGTATCCCCACATCATCACAAGTATTGGCTCCTGTCTTCCTTCTCCCTTATTATCAATCTTAATGATGTGCTTGGTTGGGAGTTTTCCTTCTGTCGTCTGAAAGCATAAATAAATGTCAGATAATTTGAACAAAAACTTTATAGAACTCTAACCCAGGGTTAGGCAACCTTGGCTCCTTTATGACTCGTGGACTTCAACCATGCTGGCTCAGGAATTCTGGGAGTTGAAGTCCACGAGTCATAAAAGAGCCAAGGTTGCCTACCCCTGTTCTAACCCTTCTCTTTATCAGAAGATCTTCTTTTCCATCTTCCCTCAGAAGAATTGTATAAACACTGTTCCCAGTTTTTATGAAACTTCATCATCTTCACTTTATTGGAATTATTTTAACCAAACATTAACCAAATGTTTTTCCATTACTTTGGCAATTCAAAATGATGACGCAGCCTCAGTGTTACAAACTGCAGCCTACTGAGATATGAACAAAATAAAGTGAGGGTGATTGTATGTGGTGACAAGTCATTATTGCTGACCTTAGAACATTTCAACAGCTAGGTGAAAAACATAGTACTGGAGAAGTAGCAGAGAAATAAACCCCATGATTCAGGTTCTATGAGT
>NW_015389386.1:22636-76579 GCF_001527695.2 Protobothrops mucrosquamatus
TAATAATAATAATAAAGTTGGAAGGGACTTTGGAGGTCATCGAGTCCAACCCCCTGCTCAGGCAGGAACCCTACACCATTTCAGACAAATGGCTGTCCAGTCTCTTCTTAAAAACTTCCAGTGTTGGAGCATTCACCGCTTCTGGAGGCAGGTTGTTCCACTGGTTAATTGTTCTAACTGTCAGGAAGTTTCTCCTTAGATCTAGGTTGCTTTGGTTAGTTTCCATCCGTTGCTTCTTGTCCTGCCTTCAGGCGCTTTGGAGAATAGCTTGACTCCCTCTTCTTTGTGGCAGCCCCTGAGATATTGGAACACTGCTATCATGTCCCCCCTCGTCCTTCTCTTCATTAAACTAGACATACCCAATTCTAGCAACCATTATTGCATGGTGATCAAAGAGAAACAGACGGTCTTCTGAAGTTCATGCTGCAAGGAGAACTGAAGGCCCACTACAAAGGTCATTGATGCAAAGAGATTCATGTGAATGATGATGATGATGAGTGGCCTTTTAAAAGGTAAAGGAAAGAAAGAAACAAAAGAAACCAGTGCTATTTCTAAATAGTAGCAGCAGCATCTAATCTGCTAAAAAATGCTGAGGAGGTTCCTCATCTGAGGGCAGTGATGGCGAACCATTTGGGCTTGGCATATCAAAAATTCAAAAGAAGCGCCTACCTAGATTCTGCTGGCATGTCGCACACAAACACACATGGATGGACAAAAGAGAAAAAATAACAAAGAGAAATGAATTATACAAATTTAATATTTAATAATTAAATACATAATTGTAAATGCTTTTTTGAAATTCCTATCTGAGGCAGCTCAGGATTGCGGGCAACCTGGAAACTGGAAAAGGCTCTTGCATGTCCTTGTAGCCTTTAAAAAGAGCAGGAAAGCACGCCCTGTTCTCACGTGATTTTGAGAGGCTCCAGAAGGTATGTGAGAACAGAGTCCTCTTGTGCAACTTTCAGAGGGAGGCCTGACATGTCACCAAAAATGACAGGCAGTGTTGCCTGTGACACACATGTCATAGGATCACCATCCCTGTCCTAGGACAACCAGGTACGGATTTTAAATATTTAACCATATGATGTCAGCAAATAGGTGAAGAAACCCTTTAACTCTTTGCTGTCATCTAGTGGTCTGGATTTTAAGCAGTGTTACTTCAAAACAGAATAACATAATTGGAAAGGACCTTGGCCTATAGCAGTGGTGGCGAACCTATGGCACGCGTGCCAGAGGCGGCACTCAGAGCCCTCTCTGTGGGCACACATGCCGCCGCTGCCAGCAACTTGCGCAGGTCCATTAGGCCACCACCGCTGCCCGGAGCGGCAGCCCCACCCAGCACAAAGGCGGCAAAGCAGCCAGCTTTGCCTAGCAAGCTCAAGTAGAGGTGGTAGAGCATGCCCACACCCAGCAAGCCAAAGGCCACCCTGAGCAGGGAAAGCCAGATCCCCATCATTGCCATGGCCCCCCAGTCCCAGCTAGGATTGTGTGCCTCCCCCCATCTATGCTGGACCTCCTACCTACCGCCCCACCCACCAGAGACCCCCTGGATCTCCTTCAACCTTGCCCGGCCCCCACAGGCATCCCCCCCATGAGCAACATCAAGGCCATGCCCACCCCAGACACACACCCCCAGTCTGCCGTGACAACCGCAGCCACGCCCACCCAGTGGGCTACGCCCCCATGCCACCCGAGGCCACAATGCTGATGTGGCCCTGGTACTTTGCGATAAATAAGTGGGTTTTGGGTTGTGGTTTGGGCACTCGGTCTCTAAAAGGTTCGCCATCACTGGCCTATAACATTTCAGATAAATGGCTGTCCAATGTCTTCTTTAAAAACCTCTAGTGATGGAGCACTCACAACTTCTGGAGTCAAGGCAGAAGTTCATTCACTGTAGATTTTGTTACCTAATATGCTATTGATTTTGCAGTTGGGTTGCATGCTGGATGTGTAGATGTTGACCAGTGCATTTGTATGTGGCTGTAGCTTTCTGGACATGATTATTTCCTTACCTTTGGAGAGATTTGATGTAGTATGGGTTCATGCACAAATCAATCTGACTACTGAAGATATCAGTGGTCATGGTTGTAATTGAAAATTTTCATATAATATGAAATTCTCCTGTCACTGGATAAGCATTAACAACTCTCAGGTTCTACTCAGGTCATAAAATTTCTCCAGATATTTTAGGAGATTTTCTGCTGAAGAGGAGAAGAGCACAATTTTAATGCTTGTTTTGCTTAATCCTGATATGGATTACAGAGAAGAATCCCATAAACCTCTTTTCCATGGATATAATGGGCCCCAAGGTTTGTCTCTAGGTGAACTTTGGGCTGTTTTTTTGGTCTATCTCCTTTTTTTCTGTGCTTTAATTCTGGAGGCTGATGAGGAAGGAAATGGGTTTAAATAATTGATCTTGCATCAATAACAACAGGTCAGAAATGAGTTATAAAACAGGGGAAAACTAGGGATATGAACCTCTACCACAAAACCTCTATTATATTTGGCTCTTCCTTATTTCTGTCCAGCTCAAGGAGTGTGAGTACTCTCCCAAACAATAAACTGCTCTTTTCTTAAGGAGGCAACTATTATCTCAGATTTGGTTTCTTTGAAGTCTCTTCTTTGGTAGAGAAGAAATAAAGAAATTTAGGGGAAAGGTTGAAAAATGAAAATATTTGACTTATAATTAAGTAGAAATTTCTTTCTTACTTAATTTCCTTTTCCTGCCCCGATGCTTTCCTCTTCTGAGACATATGTGATTTAGATATGATATGTACTGGCTGGAGATCAGACATCTTCTCAGCAAAGATATATATTTTAGTAAGCATCTGACATTGCTTTCCAATGGGGACAGATGCTCAACAGTTCGGCAGAGTCAGCAGGATGATGTCAAACTTGGGTAGACTGTCTGGATTTTCTATGGTATTAAGGGATCTTGTTTACAAGTGTGACTTCATCAGTAAGTGACCTTTTTAACCAGCTTGCTCTTCCATTGTGCATTTGTGTGCAGCTGAACTCATGACCAAACCAGCTGCTGCCTCCTGTATCTAATTACTTCCAGACAGCCAAAAAGTCATCTTCAAAACTGAATTCTTAAGCTCAATAATAGGTGTTTGGAATTGCAGTTGAAAAAAAACTAGTCAGACAAACTGAACCACCTCTAGCTGTTCCTAAGGAACCAGCCTATCCTGCTTTGCTGTTAAAACTGAGCTCATGTATATATAGAACAGTAAAGCATAGAGCCAAATACTTGCCTCTTTAGGACTTTTGTGACTGACTCTTGTTAAATAAGAATAAAATGGTGGGCATCTTTTTTCTAGCTCCAGGCTTGATTTTTCCTTGTGACATTTCCAGAGGTGAGGATTTAGACTCTAAACTCAAGAAATACTGTAAAGTTGAAAACTACAACTACAAGATGTCATGAGACTTCAAACTGATGCATATTTTATTTGCTAGGGGATCTCCAGCAAATTGCATGATAAAAACTTACCCAATTTGCTGATTTTTTTTTTTTTTTTGAGTAGTTGAATTGCAAATAGTGTCCCCTTTTGGACCTGAAACCAAATATTATTTTGCTCTATAGCAAACTGCTATTTGACAAAAATAACTCCAGAGCCTCTGCAGATTCACATAACTTATTTATATATAATTTTTTTGTATTCTAGTCAGCGATGGTAATTTCCTCACTGTAGAAAGAGAAAGAACAAGATCTGGGTGTCTTTCTTAAAGGCAAGCAGTATGATCCAGCTACTGAGAAGATGATTATTATCTTGGAGTACATTAACAAGAACATAAAGTCTGGGTCACGAAAAGTAATTCTTCCCAGCTCTTATTCTCTGTTGAGTTCTCCGTATCCAGTTCTGGGCACCACAGTTCCCAAAGGACAATAACAGAATGGGACAAGTTCAGAAGAGCGCGATCAAGCTGGTGAAGGGTCTGGAAAAACCAAACCCTATGACGAATGGTTTAAAAAATCTGACTATATTTAGTCTACAAAAAAGAGGAGACATATGATAGCAGTTTTCAAATATTTGGAAGGCTGTCATGTAGAAAAAGAAGTGAAATTCCTCTCTGTTGCCTCAGAGAGCAGGATCAGAATCAGTGGGTTAAAAGGGAAGGTTGTTTAGTTAGGTACTAGGAGGGACTTTGGGACTGCATGAACTGTCAACCGGTGGAACAAGCTGCCACATTATGTGATGAGTTCTTCTTTACCAGAGATCTTCAAAAAGCCATCGGATGATTGTATGTCAGAAATACTGAGGTTGAGAAATACTACTCTAGAAGATCCTGCACTGGGCATGGAGTTTATTCATATATACAACTTGTAGCCTTTCCAATTCCTAGCAATTTTAGGTTGCTTACACCTAAAACTAAAAAAACCAAAAGACAAAGAATCATGAGCAGCCTCAGAAGGAAAATATAACCAAATAAAATCATCCAGCAGAGGCTCAACCTTCTTGCTGCTTCAAAACATGGGAGAAGAGCCAGGCCTTTAATAATTTCCTGTATGTCATGAGGATTGGAGTGATCTGAATCTCTGGAGGGATGTAATTCTAGAGTGTAAGAGCCGCAACAAAGGAATTGAATTAGGTGACTTCTATGATCTTCCAACTGTTATGAATCTGGGCACCCATCCATTGGAATTTGCTGGAGATCTTTGTGTTTTTGTTTCTGTAGCTATTAGGAAAGCGATTTTCACTGTTGTGTACGTAGCCAGGTGTTCAACTTGAAGCTTAATTTCAGTGAAGTGGTGTGATTCTTTTTATAAGACTTGCTTTTAGACTTCCTGCTGGTCGATTTTTTTTTTTTTTTTTTTTTGGAAACACAAATATTTTTCTCACTTAAAAGAATAAAAAACCAAACAGACCCATTTTGTAAAACTAATTGGGAAGCTAGTGAATGAAAAGTCAAGCAATTTCCTATGAGAAGTGTTAACACTTTTATGGTTGCCAGCTGTTTCCAAGTTCTATTACTTCATAAAACTCTCCAGGATATTAACGGCAAAAGCTGAGATGCAAAACACCATATGCAGCTCACACTTTTTGTGGAATGAAACGGGAGTTTGGCTTTTCTTCAGAAAGGCTCCTCTCCAGGGTGGTCAATATATACTACAAGATATCTGGCAGATATCCAGAAGTAATCTCCTGCCATGTGTGCATTTTATCTGTGTGAAGGGATTGGATCCACAGGCATTACTCTCTTGGGGGTCCAAACTGCCTACACATGACATATGTAACTTCTGTGATTGAAAGTTGAGTTGGAGCCAAAAGTCAGAAGGGTTGGACTACAATTTTGCCCTTCTTTTCCATTTGTCTTCCTCCTCAGCTCAAATCCTTCATGATGTACAGGGAGTCCTTGACATATGACTGCAGTTGGAATTGGAATTAAGTGATGTCATTAAATGAATTGTCATGTGATCAGACCCGATTTTTATGACCATGTTTACTGTGCTCGTTATGTGAATCAGATGGTCATTAAAGAAATCCAGCTGCCCCAATTGACTTTGCTTGTCAAAAGCTGTCTGGGAAGGTTGCAAGTCATGACCCCAGTGGCTGTAGGCCATTGCAACTGATCTTAAATGAATCCCCCAAATCACAATTGTGACCACAGGAGAGGTACAACGGTCATAATATCGAGGACAGGTTGAAAATAACTTCTTTCAGTGCTGTTGTAACTCCAGAATCATCGTTAAATGAATGTTCTTAAGTTGAAGACTACATGTATTGATTATTTTCTGTGTATCTGGTTCTGAGGGACCAGTTGGATATATATCATTGTACAGCATAATGCTATCTGCAACTTGGCAGTATTCTTGTTCTCATTCAGTGATTCATTGGACCTGAAAAGATTAGTATTAGCAAGGGGTCTTCAAACGTGGCCCTTTTATGACTTGTGGACTTCAACTCCCAGAATTCCTCAGCCAGGCACGCTGGCTGAGGAATTCTGGGAGTTGAAGTCCACAAGCCATAAAAGGGCCAAGTTTGAAGACCCCTGGCATTAGCACATAGTGAAAAAGCAAGGCTGAAAGAAACATTCTTCTTAACCTTCCCCTTCAGTTTTTGGCTTTACCTTTTCAAGGAGAGCATGGGCTTCCCAAGCAGATTCAAAAGAACATGGGAAAATGATGGCCTAGCATCCAGGCAGATTCCCTCCCACCGTATCATTATCCAAAATGACAGCAGAAAAGAAGAGCCAAAACAGTGGCACGTCCAAGGGAAAGGGAAGAGGGAGCTAGTACAGGGGAGCACAAGCAGTACCATCTGCCTGGGCAGCAGGGTGTGATCCCCAGTAGATTTAACTCAAGAGAAAGACTCTGTGCCTCTCTGAAGGGATCTCTGCATCATTCTCCATATCCCTTCTGATCCAGCAAAAGTAGCAAAGATTATTGTCTCCCCAATCCTACACTGTCCTTGAAGGAGATGGGTAGTCTAGAAACATGAAAAATTAATTAATTAATGTTGTATTTACTGCCAAAGAAAATTATGGAAAGGTCGAGCCCTGCATTCATAAATAATATGGTGGCTGATCCTGCAAAGACCCAGGTGAGAGGAGAGCTGAAAGCAACTGGAGCCAGAATAACTCAGTGGAACTGAGTCAGTTCATTACACCTCAAAGGGTGTTTAATTGAGGAGTTCTTAATCTTCATAGGTCATCACTATGGAACAGCTTGCCTCCAGAAATCGTGGGCACTCCATCGCTGGAGATTTTAAAGAAGAGTCTAGAGTCTAGACAGTCACTTGTCTGAGATGATATAGGGCCTCCTGCTTGAGCAGTGTGCTGGACTGGATACTGGGGTCCTCAACTTTGGCAACTTTGAAGTTCACAAGTATTCAAGTTGCCAAGGTTGGGGACCCCTGGACTAGAAGACCTCCAAGGTCCCTTCCAGCTCTATTCTATTCTATTTCATCACCATTTTCCTGTTGTTCAAGTCCAGCAGTTGTATGAAGAAGAGGGAGAAAATACCTTGTCAACATTTCTGGCAATCACCCAAAATATTATATTTCTTGAAGCAGCCCTAGAACCTATGTCAAAGATAATTGAAGAACTGGCTTAAGGATCAAGGACATGGATATGTATTCCATTCTGATATCAGATTTGTAAATATGAATTTTAGGGATGAGTTAGACATTACTAAAATGAAAGATATTAATTAATTATATGTTAATACATCATACTGAGCGTATCCAAAAATATTTTGCAGATCCAGGGGTGCAAATAAATTAAACTCTATGATAACATGTATTTAATCAGTGGCAGAGGATTTTTACAGGCGTTTCATTTTGTATTATTGCTCTGGTCAAGAATCAGTTAATGAAGGTGCCCTGTAGCTTTTGTGGAATTACAGCTCCTGTCTTGTTGGACCTTTGACTATGCAAATTGTGGCTGCTGGAAGCTCCAGGCCAGAGCAACTGAAGGGACTGGGTTTGGCATGAACTTGAAATTTATTGTGGCTACACATGCTACTTTCCTCTTTCAAGTCAGTTGAGTGTGGTGGGGTATTCTAAGGGGCAGCATGGTTTCCCCAAGCTTTGATTGAAACGTTCCTTTGAAGAGGTGTCCTAGATTGCAATGTCACTTTCCTTTGAAGTGCTGACCCAAGTGGTCCTAAGTAATTTGATCTGGAGGTGAAGAAAGAAACTTTCTGTGCATGTTCGGCGACCTTTCTCCAATATCCAGATTGAACCATCCCATCTTTGCTTGGGAGACGGCTTACTGGTGGGGCAGTCTGGATCAAGGTAGTGCAAGATCCACTCAGCAGAAGACATAGTCAGGCAATTCCCTTGTCAGAGCTGAAAAAGACAACACTTGTCTAGACCAGCATTTCCCACCCTCAGCAACTCCCAGAACTCTAGACTGAATGAAACAAGTAGCTCGTTTATCACAGTAGGGCAGTGGTTCTCAACCTGTGGGTCGGGACCCCATTTGGGGTCGATCGACCATTTCATGGGGGTCGCCAAGCAAGGCTTTCCGCCATTTTTTTGTCCACCATTTTTTTGTCCGCCATTTTTTCCCCCCCTTTTTCGGCGGGTGCCTTACCTCCCTTGGGCTGGGCCAGCTGGTGGTCGGCCTGCTCTGTCTCTGCCGCTTGCCAGCTACACCTCGGCCGGCGTGGGGGGCGGAACCATGCATGCGTGGCGCTCCCGGGCAGGGAAAGTCCTCAACTTACGACCGGTTGGGTAGTCCTCGACTTACGACCGGTTTAGTCCTCGACTTACGACCGGTTTAGTCCTCGACTTACGACCGGTTTAGTCCTCGACTTACAACCGGTTGGGGTCGTGGCATTAAAAAGGTTGAGAACCACTGCAGTAGGGAGATGTTTCTTTAGAGTGGACAATGTTCTTTTTAAAAACCTTGCTTCATAATCTGAGTATTTTTGCACCTGTCTCTTCTTTTGATGTGCCATCAAAAGCAATTAATATTCAGCAGCATACAAAGAGGATCTTATTTATTTTGGTCGGCCTGTGCTGCTGAATGTTTTTAAGGCCACTTTTTTTTTTATCAGATCTCATGCATTCCTCATATTTTTCCTGAACAGAAAATCCTAGGAATGAAATAGCTTTCAAAAGAGAATAGGAGAGATATAAATTAAGCTGCATTTATACATAACTATTTAATTCACACCTTTATTATTAAGTTAAATTTATTTTGTGTTACGAAGAATTGTGAAAAAGTGTAGAGTTAATTTGCTTCGGAAATCATCTAGCCCTAACCTCTTCACAATTTTATGTATGTATTTCCTTCAACTATGAGTTGTATTTAATGGATTTTTGAGGCATTTATTACTATGGTCTTTTTTATTTATATCTGCTGTTATCATACTCTTGATTTTTGTCTATTGTGCGCTACCCAGAGTTACCTTGAGTGAGATGGGCTTCTATATAAATTTGATAAATAAACAAACATATAAATGTTAAGTTAAGTTTTCCTAACTGATTCAGGTCCTGTCTACCAG
Organism: Protobothrops mucrosquamatus; assembly: GCF_001527695.2. NCBI lineage: Eukaryota > Metazoa > Chordata > Lepidosauria > Squamata > Viperidae > Protobothrops > Protobothrops mucrosquamatus. Next base: position 31,590 of record NW_015389386.1, read on the forward strand.
GACAACAGCAAACAAATCCTTTACAAGAATTTACAGAGACAATTATATATTTTCCCAGTCATCGCTTCTGTAAGCTAAACATATCGGGTTCTTTTCACTATTCTTCGTTGCTTGGTTTCCAGTTCCTTTACATCTTGATAGCCCTTCTCTGAACTTGCTCCAGTTTGTTCACATCTTTTTACATTCATGTCTTAGCCACTTCCATTTAATGGTTAATTCTGCCTGCACTCATAGTTGGCATTAATTCATTCTGTAGCTAATTCAAGACTGATTACAGAAAGCTCAGTTTTTAATTATTTCTTGTTTTTTTACTGCTCTCCAGGTGAACATTATTCCCATCATTGCCAAAGCTGATACTATTTCCAAGAGTGAATTGCACAAGTTTAAGATAAAGATAATGAGCGAACTGGTCAGTAATGGAGTTCAGATTTATCAGTTCCCTATTGATGATGATGCTGTATCTGAGATTAATTCTGTGATGAATGTAAGTAGCACAGTTTCTTCTGCAGACTTCTTATGTTTCTGTATTTATAGCAGTGACGCTGAGAAACTGTATAATGAATGCCATTATAATAGCGTTTATTCCTTCCATTTTTTAAACCAAACCAACCCAATGATTTGGTGTGGAATATAATCCTCCTCCCTTGATACATTTCACATTCAATGTATGTTTAGAATGGAATCTGGATTTGTTATGCAGTCTGGAAAGTCAATATGTGGTCCTTCTTTACATTCGTGGATAAATTTTAGATTGAGAATATTGAAATAATTTTGACATATATTGTGTTAAAGCAAAACATCAGTCAGATTGATGAACATAACTACTCTATTTCAGAGAAGGGAAGAGGAGGGAAAAGAAAAATGATATTGTATCTGCCATCTAAGGGAGCAAAATATTTCTACTTCTTTTTTAATTTGTTATTACATCTATATCTTGTCTTTGCTTTGCACAACTCAAGACATCATACATAATGCTCCCACCATCTATTTCTCCTCAGTAACAATCCTGTGAAGTGGTTTATGCTAGAAGTCATGGTCTCCCGATTTCTAATCCACTTTAGCTTTTATGTCAAATTGACTCCCCCCACCCTGTTTATTAATCTATTACATTAAATCCCACTTAGCTTGGAATTCAAATTTCTTGCAATAATCCCATGAGGAGTAAATTGTGCTGAGAGAAAAGAAATGCAACACAAAAGTAAATTCAAATAAATGAGATAACACAAGCATAAAAAAAGATAAAATACCAAATAAAAATGTGTTGTACTATACAGTACTGTAATTACCTCTGCAAGTGTAAATATATATTATTTAAAACAAGATAGCTAACATGTTAAACTTGATGTGATTAATAAAACAGAGGTGGTTACTTCTGTGAGCAGGTGTATCTTATTTTCATCATTGCAGTACAGAATTTGGTATTGCGCAAGTGATAAAGGGTTTCGAATTTTCTAGAACAGACATGTCAAACACAAGGCCCGGGGGCCGGATGTGGCCCACGACGTGGTTTCATGTGGCCTGCGAAGCCATCCTGGAAACAGTGAGGGAATGGCCCCCACTGCCTTGGCCCTGGCCCAGGCCAGCCAGGAGCCAATGTACAATTTTGTGGTGGCCATCTATGCTGAAATGCATTCAGTCTTAGCTCCACAAGGCCGTCTGGAAACAGCAAGGGACCGGCCCCTGCTATGTCGGCCCCGCCCCCTGGGTGCATGCTGGGGAGGTGTCACCCTTTGTGAGGAATGAAGAAATGCACCATCGCCTGGAAGTGGCTAGCAAATGGCCCTCGCCTACTTCACATATCTGGCTTGATGGGCTCTGGGGGAGGGGTTTCAGCAGGGTCTTCCAGTGGACTATGCCTTGGCGCTTGCCCTGGTCCCACCCCCTTCTGCCAGAGACCCTCAGATTTGTCCCACTCCTGCCCAGGCCCCCACAGGCACCCTTGGCGAGAATGATGTAGAGCTGGCCATGCCCACCCAGTAGGCCACCCCCACTCCAGCCACGCCCACCCAGTAGGCCACACCCACCCTGGCCACACCTATCCCCCCCCAAGGACAACCGCAATGCTGATGCGGCCCTCAATGAAATTGAGTTTGACACCCCTGTTCTAGAAAATGGTTCACATAGAAATTGTCTGGCCTTCCTAGAAATGTATATATTAGGGGAAGATATACTAAGATATACTAGTATTCCCTATAGAAATTACCTTGTAGAAATGAGAAAATGATTGGCCCTAGCTTAATCTGACAACATGCTATGTGGCAGAAAAATCTCCTGGCTATTCTGCTACTTTAGCCATTCCTGCAAGTAACTAGAATAGCAAACTCTTGTTTAGTATACCATAATGATTTGTAAAAACAAAAGGGTTTGTTCTGTTTGGCTCATTCTTCTATCCATGATTGCTCAAAATAAACTTCTGTGTGTGAATACAGTATGCAGTAAGTAAAGATTGCCAGAAATATTATTCACAAAACTGGAGGATTTAAAAATTCCATATGTGATTTTATTGCAAATTCAACAATAGTCTTTTTTTATGGGCTGCAGAGTGATATTTCTTCAAAAATTAGGACTTGTTTTGTTTGTCCTGGCAATCCTGTCTTAACATCATGCTGATTCCATAGACATAAAAAAAATATCGTTTTGTATTAGGAAATTTGCTTTAAAAGTAAAAAAAAACACTTATTGACAGTTCTATTGTTTTGCCCTGAATTGCATAGTTATGTTTTTCCTCAAAGGCTCATCTACCATTTGCTGTTGTGGGAAGCACAGAAGAAGTAAAAGTGGGAAATAAAATGGTGAGAGCTCGGCAGTATCCATGGGGTGTTGTTCAAGGTAGGTTGTAATTCCAGGCATGTTTAATAGTGGCTGAAATCCTTGCATGCTGCAGCTTGCTAAAGAATATTTATTGCTGCTGTTGTTCTTGTGGTTGATTACACAGTGAGCCCGACGTGGATTTGACATTTTTATTCACCTGTCAATTGTTATCATATTTTTATCAACCATTTTTTAATCTATTTTGGCTAACTCATATGTATGTGTACGTTTGTGAGTATTATATTTGAATAAAAGAATAGATATTAAAAGGAATAGGCTTATCAAAACATAATTTTGGGATGCTGGTGAGTGTCATGGTCGTGAAACAATCATTCAGAAAGATCACTTCACTAGCACTTTTGTTGTTGCTGCTGATGTTTCCTTAAGTGTTATTTTTATAAATTGGATTTGGCTCTGCATACATTTTAATATTTAATAGATTATTTATTCTCTTGCCACTGTTTCTATTACACTTTCATTTTGCCATTACAAGCTTTGATTGTTTAACTATCCTAAACTTTTTTATTTATTTGAGTTTTATCCTACCTTCATTACTTTTTAAGTAACTCAAGCTGGTGAAGATATCTAGTGCTTCTTCCTCCTATTTTCCCCACAACAACAACCGCTGTGTGGTAGGTTGGTCTGACAAAGAATGACTGGTACAAAGTCACCCAGTTGGTTTTCATGCCTGAGGCGAGACTAGAACTCACAATCTCTTGGTTTCTAGGTCACCACATTAACCGGTGTACCAAACTAGTATCTGTGGAAAGGCATACAAATGTTTGAACACATTAAGTAAAAAGAGGAAAAGGGTGTAATAGTTTAATAACACTGATACACGATTTGATTTATTATTATTATTTATTATTTATTGAATTTATATACCGCCCTATCTCCCTTACGGGACTCAGGGCGGTGAACAGGCGATAATAAAAACCACGATAAATATACGCAAGTTTCTGTTCTAAAATCAAATTAAATAACAGGCCTGCTCTAAAAATATCCCATACAAAACCCCCACTAAAACATAATCAAACTACGCCAGGCCAGCCGCACGGAATAGATGGGCCTTCAGGGCTCGGCGAAAAAGGCACAGGTCCGCAACTGTATGTAGGTCGGGGGGTAGGTCATTCCAGAGGGCAGGAGCTGCCACAGAGAAGGCTCTCCCCCTGGGGGTCGCCAGCCGGCATTGTCTGGCCGACGGCACCCTAAGGAGGCCCTCTCTGTGGGAGCGGACTGGTCGAAGGGAGGTGTTTGGTAGGAGGCGGTCTTGCAAATACCTAGGTCCATTGCCATGGTGCGCTTTAAAGGTTGTTACTAACACCTTGAAGTGCACCCAGAAGGCCACAGGCAGCCAGTGCAGCTCGCGCAGGAGAGGTGTTACATGGGAGTATCTAGAGGCCCCCAGGATCCCCCGCGCGGCCGCATTCTGAACTAGCTGGAGCCTCCAGGTGCACCTCAAGGGGAGCCCCATGTAGAGAGCATATAGTCCAGGCGGGAAACAACGAGGGCTTGAGTGACCGTGCGTAGAGCATCACGATCCAGAAAGGGGCGCAACTGGCGTATCAGGCGAACCTGATGAAAAGCCCCCCTGGCCACGGCTGTCATATGGTCGTCTAAAGACAGCCGAGTATCCAGGAGGACGCCCAGGTTGCGGGCCCTCTCCGCCGGGGCTAATGACTCGCCCCCGATAGCCAGGGATGGAACCAACTGGCTATGTCGTGACGCCGGAAACCACAGCCACTCGGTCTTGGACGGGTTGAGTCGAAGCCTGTTCCTCCGCATCCAGACTCGCACGGCCTCCAGGCACCGGGACATCACTTCCGCGGCATCATTGTAATTGGCTTTGTAATTGTATTTGTAATTGGCTTTGAAAAGTAGCTTCCAGTATCCTATGAATAATAAGATAGATAAGATAACCTTTATTGTCATTTTTTTTACTGTGGGCACAACGGCACACATCAAAAATGAAATTTAGTTGCCCGCTCTCAAAGTGAAACCCATACAGGACACACACCTAAAACATACTATGTACAACATATGTATAGACCCACACCCCTACATATACGTAGCAAATAAATATTAAATACTGTCCATCTTGAATATATAACGGAAGGAGGAAGCTTGAGAGTTCACAAGGTTAATGCTGTATGGAATGAAACTATGGCTGAATCTGGATACGATTTCAAAAATGATTTGGAGCAAATGCTGAATAAATAAATCCGTCTCTGCTACTCAGCAAAGCAGAGATGTCATGTTTCAGGCTTCCACATGACTGCTTTAACGATTCAGAGAGAGTTGCCTTGTTGGTGTTCCCACACATTGCAAAGCACCTCTTTCAACACCGCTGCAAGGGAGTGAGCCCTTTTGAAGTGGGGGTGATGAATTTCTGAGCCAAATATACACCGGAGTCTGCAGTCTATCATCATTCCTAATTTCCCTATTCCGACACATTTAGAGGATGCTGTTTTTATACAAATGCTGCATTAATCCTGAAAGAGGAGTGTGTGTGTATGTGTGTGTGTGTGTGTGTGTTCACACACGTGCGCATGTGCAGATGCTTACCTCTGTGTGAATCAGTCATTTTCTCCAATGTGTTTTCACATCTGCACTTTGTTTTAAATTAGTTGAAAATGAAAGCCACTGTGACTTTATGAAACTGCGGGAAATGCTGATCCGGATCAATATGGAAGACTTGCGGGAGCAAACTCATGCTCGCCATTATGAGCTTTATAGACGGTGTAAGCTAGAAGAAATGGGTTTTAAGGACACAGATCCTGACAGCCAGCCATTCAGGTAAGAAGGCCTTACCCTTCTTTTTTCCTTGTTTCCCATTAATATCCTGCAACGAGCGGTGAAAACTGGATGTTCTTTTGGGGTCTGTAGGGGTTTTACTCTCAGAGTGGCGTTGACATGCTCTCTCTTCATGTTTTCTCTCCGCTGGTGTTCTCCCCTTTCTGACACATGCACATTTTTCAAGGGGGGGGGCGGTATAAAAGGATGCATTTTCAGATGTGTGTGACCTGGAATAGTATCTTACACCTTTCTTTTAATGTCTGGACAATTTGGAACTTGTGTTTTCCACCAGCCTTCAAGAAACGTATGAGACCAAAAGAAAAGAGTTCCTTTGCGAATTGCAAAAAAAAGAGGAGGAAATGAGACAAATGTTTGTGAACAAGGTCAAGGAGACGGAGTCTGAACTGAAAGAAAAGGAGAGAGAAGTGAGTATGGCAGAGACAATGACTCTACGAGACAAATTGCTACCTTAGCTAGGACTGAGATTTTCTTTTTGTTTTGCCTGCACTGATCAAATGCTCTAAAAAGGGAATCTCCAGATCCTTCTATATTAAACAGGTTAAACTGGCCTAATATTCTCTTTCCCCTGGTAGATCATTAAATCCCTCTGGAAATTTAGTATTAGGACACAAAACACTTATATATGCAAGCGTGGGTCTGCATATGTTTATAAGCCAATGCTTGTACGAAGATGTTGGTTATTTGTTTATTAAATTTGTTTGCCACCCATCTCACTGTGGATGTTAAAGGGAGCCCTGCCATTTCTTTAACTTATTTGATTTTGTTTTGTTTCAACAATGTGGAACTATGTAAGACGTAAAAGTCGGAAGACTAATTTCCCCGGGAGAAGGGTAACATAATTGTTATGTTTTAAAATGCCCCAAATTGATGGTATCATAGAGGGTTGTTACTTCCCATGAACCTGCTTATTTTACAGTAACTTTTTGTTTCCTCTACATCAATCAAACATGATGTACTTTAGCAGTATAAAAAACTGCTATAAACCTGATCACACTACAGAATGCTTACATACATTCTCAAAGAAATAATCCCTCTAATTAAGAATAAGGGAGTGTATAATTGCAGAAAAATGACATTTTAAGGAAGGATTACCTTGAATTGTAAAAGGAATTTTGTACAGAAGATGTGGAACCCTCTATTTTGAGTTGTCATGAAGTTTCCATAAAGGGGCTTTAAGCATATAAATCTGAGCCCAAAGGCAATACCCATGATGCATTTATCTTGCCTGAAAAAGAGAACAACAAAGTTGGAAGGGACCTTGGAGGTCTTCTAGTCCAACCCCCTGCTCAAGCAGGAGACCCTATACCATTCCAGACAAGTGGCTGTCCAAAAGCCTCCAATGATGGAGCACTTCTGAAGACAAGCTGTTCCACCGATTAATTGTTCTCATTGTTAGGAAATTTCTCCTTAATTCTAGGTTGCTTCTCTCCATGGTTAGTTTCCATCCATTGCTTCTTCTCCTGCCTGCTGGTGCTTTGGAAAATAGGATAACCCCTTCTTCATGAGAGCCCCTCAGATATTGGAACACTGCTATCATGTCACCCCTAGTCCTCCTTTTCAGTAGACTAGACAAATCCAATTTCTGCCACCACTCTTCATATGTTTTAGCCTCCAGCCCCCTAATCATCTTTGGTGTTCTTCTCTGCACTCTTTCTAGAGTCTCTACATCTTTTTTATAATATGGTGACCAAAACTGGATGCAGTATTCTAAGTGTGATCTTACTAAGACTTCATAAAGCAGTACTAATATTTCACATACTCTATTAATGCAGCCTAGGATTAGCATAGAATCATGCAAGTTTTAAGAGCTAAAATGGGCACTTGTGTCCAGGGGCTGTACTGTTAATTTTCTTTGGCCCATAAGCCAAAGTAATACTATTCATAAATAGTAATGTGGTGGTGGTGGAGATGGTGTTGGAGGAGGAGGAGGAGGAGGAGGAGGAAGAAGAGTCAGAAACACTTTTTTCGCCCAATTTGTGAGGTTGGAGGATTTTTATGGGAGAAAGCTTAAGAATCCTTAGGGTTAAATAGGAACCCTGTTAAATGTTTGTAAATTTGCTATGTAACTGAAACATCCTACATGACTACAGTATTCCACATATGTATATGTTTCTTACATAGCGTATCCTCTGACATGATGTGTAATGGATACTTTGGAGTAATCTGCCTCATTAGAAGACATTTTTGCAGGCCAGAATTGGTTTTACTGCCAGACAGAACCTGGGTTAGATTTCTTTTCTTTTCTCCCACCAGCTGCATGAGAAGTTTGAACATCTCAAGCGAATACATCAGGAAGAAAAGAGGAAAGTGGAGGAGAAAAGAAGAGAGCTTGAGGAAGAGATGAATGCCTTCAACAGGCGGAAGGTGGCAGTTGAAACGCTACAGTGTCATAACCTGCAAGCCACTTCACAGCAGCCACTGAAGAAAGACAAAGACAAGAAAAAGTAAGCCACTTTATGTACCTCTTCCAAGATATTCACAGCTGATCATACATAAAAATGTTGCAACAGTTATTTGCGACAGTTTTACAAATAATTTGCAGTAATATTGTTGCAACAAATTATTTGCCACAATAAATAACAGTCAGTTATTTAAACAAAGCAAAACCTAAGATTGAATTACAGATTTAGAACTCTTTCAAATCCTAGTAGGATAAGCCAAAGGAATACCTTTTAAAGAAATTAGAAAGAGACAGAGTGATTCTTAGATCTGAGAAGATGATTTAACTGATGCTTGATTAACCTGATTCCTGCAAGGAATTCTGGGTCTGCTAGCCCCCATAGAAGTCAATGAAGGTTTTTTTCCTTTGTTGTTGGGTTCTGCGATCTTTGCTATTTAAGCAGTACCAGAAGCACATGATCTGGACATCAGAAGAACAAAAACAGGTGTTGCAGCCAAGATGGCGCAGTGGTTAGAGTGCAGTACTGCAGGTTACTTTTGCTGACTGCCAGCTGCCAGCAGTTGGGCAGTTTGAATCTCAGCAGGCTCAAGGTTGACTCAGCCTTCCAAACTTCCAAGGTCAGAAAAATTAGGACCCAGATTGTTGGGGGAAATATGCTGACTCTGTGAACCGCTTAGAGAAGGCTGTAAAGCACTGTGAAGTGGTATATAAAGTAAGTCTAAGTGTTATTGCTATTGCTACAAAGTGAAGAGCAGAAAACAATGAATTGAGAAATAGAAGCACTTAGCGTATGCATGAGTACTTAACTTTAGAGTATGATTTATGTTCCATAAATGTACACTTATCCTTCTCAGTGTTGGTATATTAATCATGTGCTCTGTATTTGGAACAAAAAATGTGATCCTTGGACCATCTAAACTTATTTGCTGATAGCAGCTATTCAGGTTTTCATGCAGAGACCTTTCCTGATAATGTTGCTCAAGATCCTTTCAGTTAAACATGCTGGATATCTGCTCTGTGAAAAATAAAAGCCAGTAAACATGAAAATTGTTAAGTTGGATCCAATATCAGACATATTCTTTAAACGTCTGCTGCTTTTGATACAGAATTATCCTCTGTTAGTTGCAGGATTTGAATGACCTATAGCAAAACCTTCTCCATATTCAGATTCTGTGGATGTCTCAATAATGTTGAAGCTGTATTATCCTCTTGTAAAGCAATCCCAACCAGTGGCCATCCCATATTTTCTACTGCCTACATTCTACAAGATACGTTTTCAATATTTGCATTAATTCATATTGCTTGTGCTGAATCAAAAACTAAAAGCAAAATGTGTTTTTCCAGAGTTTGCTCTTTGATGTAACTTCAGCTAAAAATGAAAGAGATTTAGAATATTTAAAGATACTTGTGCTATTTCTAGTAGATCAGGTTTTGAATTAAGAGATCTACATTTTACTTTTAATAAGCATTCAAAGATGAAGGAAAAGCGGAATATACACCAAAGTTTAGCTATTGTATCTCAAGTTAGCACTTTAATATACAATGGCATCATAGTTTGTGTTTTCTTACCCAGGATTATTTTAAGAAAATACATTTCCCACCTTCCAAATTAAAGAATCAAGAATATTTCCTATTTAGGCTGTCTGTAAACTTCTGCAACACACACACACACACACACACACACACACACACACACACACACACACACACACAGTCACTCTTGCTACCACAAATCTTAAAAGTGGAAAAATACTAGGGATTGAACATCAGGCCTCATATATGTCAATCTAATGTTTAATCAAGGTAAATTGGTTGAGTTTAACTGCAATTACTTGCTTGCAGATTTTTGAGACAGGTGTAATTTGGTTGGGCATTTATGGCATCTCCCAAAGACTCACATCATCCTTATTTTTTTCCATGCTATTATGTTCTTATTATATTGAGTTCTATAGTTTAATTCATGTTCTTTTATGTTTTTGTTTCAGTTAATCTCACACATAGATTACAATGCCATGAGTGGACTCTGTATATTCATATGTATGTTAATTGTTGTTTTCCCACCTTGTGAATCCTTCTGCCATCCCACTGTGTAAAGGAAGCAGCATGAGAAACTCATCACCTGCCTTTTTTCAAGAATGGATGGTGACCATGCAGAAAATTAGCATGTTTAAGAAAAAGAATGATTTGATTTGCCTTTGCAGATTCGAGGTGGAAATTCTTCACACGTTTAGCTCTGAAATGTGGGGAAGGTAATTGCAGTGCAACATATTTGTTTTAAACTCTTTGAATAACCAACCCTCTGGGTATCAAATGGCCCTAAATATGTCTAGTCAATTTGTAAGATGCAGTATAGGCAGAGAGGTAGCAGTGTAAAAGTTACCATTGGTCACCTGTTTTGTTAATTTTTCCAATTTATTTTGAGGGAGAGATAATCAGAATGTTACTTCTGATCAAAAAAGTTTTGAGGCAATGTTCTTAACTTTATATTGAAATAAGAAATATAATATGAGAAAGCTTAGCATTTCTGTTGGTGACTGAAATATTGTTCAATAAAAGTTTTAAGAGGGCATAAATTTGCTGTAGGATCTAGCAAGAGACATAATTCCTTTAATTAATTCTATCCTCAAATTTATTTAAATTGAAAATGGCTCCATATTAGTGGTAGAGCATACAATCATACTTTACTTTTTTAAAAAAAATAAAATATTCAGCATTAATCTCTACCTTTTAAAGTTGGTTTTTTTCCCTTAAGTACACCTGTGTTTTTAGCCAAGGTGCTTTTGGCTATTTTAAAATTGTGCATAATTATTGCAATTCTCAAGTACTGCAAATACTATAATTTGCTGTATATGATAGAGGTAAGGCAAAAAAATGGAGAAAGCATTGATATCAGAGCTTCTGAAAAAAATAGGTCAATTAAGATTAGGCCAATTAAAACATTTTAGCGGTTTTCAAAGTTTTTCAAATCATATTTTGTGCTGATTTAAATTGTTACTTATATACAGTTTACTTTTTAAAATGTGATTTGTCTCTTTTGTTATGTGCTTTGGGGAAATGTACAACTGAAATGTGAGCCTGAAAAAGCTGGCTTAGTACATGACTGTCAGTTTTGGGATCCAGTTGGTCTGTTCGTTATGTATGGAGATCCAAATTTAACACTGTATTCAAATGGACCTTGACAAATGCAAGATTTCCAATTATACAGTGTCTCCTGATGGAAAAATTAATTACAAACATTTCTATTACATAAAAAAAGCTGTCAAAAAATTGAACCAAGCTTAAGTGGAGTTTATTTAAACTTCACCTTACTGCCATTAAAAGATGCAAATTTTCTTTGCTAGAAAATTGATAAGAAAACCAAATGCACAGCAGCTGTTCATGCCATCCATAGAACTGGATGGAAACATGTTTTTTCTCCCTTGCCTTATAGTGTCGACCAGGGCTTTTTTTTGTCATAGAACGCCCAGAACGTTGTTCCAGCACCTTTTTTGGATGGAACCTTGTAGGGTAGGCAAGGCAGGTTGTATGACATGTGTGAGTTCCGGCACCTTGTGTGGGTTCCGGCACTGGTGTCGACTGAGCATATGTTCACAGAACTTTCTGCCTGGGAAGTATTTTAGTTGTCCTTGTCTTTTTAAATTTTTGTCGGTGCTAGAGCATTGCCAGCATTTTTTTAAATTAAAACTAATAGGCATTTTCTTCCCTTTCCAAAAGTAGAATTTAACTATATAGTTATCCTGAGGTTCTTTGTTTTGTACATTTTCTTGCAGAAGCTTCTTGCCTGGATGTTGAAATACTGTTTAGTCTTTTGTCATTTAATCCATGGTTAATGTCTGAATATATTGAAAATCATGTTACAGTATTACTTGATATTTTTAAGAGAGGAAAAAAACCTCGTGAAAAAAAAATGTAAAGGTACTTTTTAACTGCAAGCCTCTTCAAGTTATACTGTTTCAGGCTTGCATTTTAATCTTTTTTTTCTTTTATAAAGGCTGTGCCTTTATTAAAATAAAATATATTTTCTAAAATGCAACTGGATAATTACTGAAGGCAAATTGCAGTGCAGAATAGATCTATTGTATTGTTATGTAGATAGTAGCAGTTCTGGTACATGATTGGTTAAAGGCATAAAACAAAATTTCTTTGGGAGGCAAAATTTTCTTATGAGCCTGAAAATTAATGCATGCTAAGGAGACTGCAGGGCGGTAGAATAGAGTTCTATTTAATATGCAAAATGAAACAGCTTAAGAATTTTTCTAACAAATTGTGAAAGCCAATTAGATCTTTTCTATGCAGAACATTTTTTTTGGGGGGGGGGGTCCAGTTGGTTTTCTGGACCTCAGTTTGATACTGTCTTGTTTTGGAAACTAATTAAGAAGGTGGGAATAATAATAAATATAAAATATGTAGAAGGCATAGCGAAATGGCAATATATGTCTGATGAAGACATTCAGAATGTATTTAACATATTAATTATTATAATATTAGTGTTATGTGAGTGCATATTTTATGTTGTGGTGCCTGTTATTTTCATTGAAATATGGGCCTCAATTTTGCTACCGTCTTTGTTAAACTATTTGTAATAGTCGTCCCCAGTGGAAACTAATATCCTTTTCTTGGTTGAGGTCTGATTTGGTACTTTGTATTTCTTTATGGGACCAAATTGCATTTAGTAGTTCTATTCGTTGTTATTTAATAAGTTGTTAGCTATTATAATGTGACACTAACCTTAAATTAAATCTTAAACTAAGCTTGAAGATTTACCTCTGTTGTGTGAAGTAAGAAAAACAGGAAAACACAACAATCTATTTCCTACATTATTTTCTATAATGTTTGACTAGTGGAGAACTGCATCTTCCATTGATTTTAATTTTCCTATATTTTCCTGTTTTCCAAAATTTGTGTAATTTAAATAATGGTTCAATACACAATGTTTTCAGAAGCAAAAGCTTTCACTTGGACAATCATACAGAATGATATTTTAAACTGTCAAGAGGAGAACCCATCAATTTCTTTTAATGAAGTGTTATGTATTGTTCTTACATTATGGTTTTAGTAGTTTTTTTAAACACTTTTTCAGCTTTCTTTGTACTTCTTTTTATTAAATATTACATTTCATTTTAAGTTCTGTGCTTTTATTTTTACACATTTCATTCAATTCTAACTTGAAAAATTATTGTAACAAATTATATAAATATAATATTTGCACCCTTAAAGCTGATGTGCCTGGGGTAAAACCATATTCTCATTGATGCCAGCAATCCTGAACAATTTTTATGGTGGAATTTGGGCTTGTATGCATTTTAAAAAGAGATGATTTCATAATCAGGTTTCAGTTATGAAAGAAAAACACATTGCTAACCCCAAAGACTTTAATTAGGAACCTAAATATATACTACACTGGTGGAATTGCTTTAGTTGCTGGGAAATTCTGAGCTGAAGGATGCTCAAGTTGTGGAAGATAATACATAGAGATAATAGGGCAGAGAGATGTCCATTCTCAAAATCCTGAAAATATATATTTAAGATGGATAAGATAACATAAGCAATATGTGTTCTGTATGATAAAAATGTAGAATTGCACTCAAAACACAGTTTCAATAGTGGGGTTATTTTTTTAAAGAATACAATATCAATAGGTAAGGTCAGCTATAATGAAAAAATAACTATAATTACAGTTCTCATGAAAATGGATTGGTAAAAGAACATTGCAGTTTTTTATGCTTTTTCTTACTACAGGCCCGATTCATTGTCCATATCCCTTTCTTTAACCCTCAGAACAGAAATGGGAGACATGTAGGGTTGTGAACATGAGATCAATTATCCTGAACTAATATACAGATAGAATCATTAAGTGTTTAATGATTTTGCAATACTGGACCATGGTAGCAAAAGTGTATGTACCTTATAAGGAAGCAGAGTAATGAATAAAACAGCAATTCCTAATCAATCTCATGGAGGCAGGGTGACTTTTAGGACTCAACCCTCCTGCTGCTGCAGTGATTATATTTAATTTTGTTTTGCTGAAGTAGACTACCGTGTTTTCCCCAAAATAAGACCCAATTGGAAAATGAGCCCTAGTATGATTTTTTAGGATGCTTGTAATATAAGCTGCACCCCAAAAATAAGCCCCAGTTAATATCAGATGGACACAATTAGTACCATATTTTCCCCAAAATAAGACCTAACTGGAAAATAAGCCCTAATGCGTCTTTTGGAGCAAAAATTAATATAAGACCCACTCTCATGTTCGGGGAAACACGGTATCTTAAGCAAGACATAAGTTGTAATGCATTAGGTAACTATATAATTGGATAGATATAAAAGTATTGGTAATCTGATAAAATGCTAATTAGCGAGATAATGCATCACAGAGGGAATGCAAGGTGCATTTTTAAAATTGAGATGCAAATATATGAGATTAGTTCTAGTCCAACATTGTAGGTATATGTCATTTTAGAATGAAGAATACTGTATCTCTTGCTGGTTGTCTTTTTCTTAAACGGGCATCTGTTGAATATGACCTCTGTTTTATGGGAGTACCAATGAAAGAGAACACATGTAACTCAAGATTGAACTATGGTGTTTCTCTAAACTTGGTTGTCTCCTTGCAAGACCTTCCATTACCCAACTAGGTAACATCATCAGTGCGTAGGTACGTATCCATGACTTTAAGGTTTGTGTCATTGTGAAGAGATCATTGAAAGTATTTACTCTTACAGAAGTAGTTAAAGCAAACATTGCCTATAAAGCAGCTTGCTTTCTGTAGTGACATTTTAAAAACTACATTTGGAGTAAAGAGGAACCACTTGGTTTCTACTGAGCTATTCTTATGTCATATTCTAAGTAGTAAGAAGAACTTTGAGAAGGTTCTATCAATAAGTTTCTCATGATGAAATATATGTTTTGTGGTCAGAATCAAGGAAAAGTTGTGTTGGCTCAATTAAGGGCTACTTGAGGTGCCTTTGCCCACTAATATATACTGAAATGGGACTCTCTGTCCCTATGCATCACCTACCATATAGATCTTATTGGAGTTTATATGGTCCTGGGGGTAAGAACTTCTGAAAACCCAGTCCACTGTCCCCCCACCTTCAAAGCTATTCTCAATTCTGCATGGCAATGACGATCTACAAACATTACAGTCTATTGACTCTCTGATCTCTTTTTATTTTATTACTGGAGTTATTGAGAGCAAGCCGCTGAGCCTTTTCTCCATCTGAAGAAAATCATAATGCTGACATTTGAACAAGCAGCAGGGATATTTTTACAGAGTGTGTTTTCTTGCAGTATGTTTGATGTAATTAAGTGAGCCTGAAATCTAAATAATCTTTCTTGTTCTTTCTGTAGCTTCTTTAGTCTTCCCAGTTCGTGCTCCATTACATCAGGAAGATATGTAAATTAGAAGATTTATTAAGGCCAAAACATCTCATGCAGAAGAGTTTTAATTGGTGCTTCTACTTTTTTAATGCTTGAAATGTATTCACAGAAGAGATTCTAAAGCAAGGATTGGTTTGGACGGCACTGCCTAATCAGGTTCCTTGATTAAGTAGAAACTGATCATTCAGCTATAAATGTTTAATTCAGACTAAATGCATGGCATGTACTAAAATAAATAAATAAAACTAGTTTTCCTATGTGGAGAAAGAAAGCCCAACAAAGTTTCCCAATGACAGACTGAACACACTGAGAAAGTATTCAGAATGAATTTGGTGTTTTAGCTATTGTTTTATTTCTACTACAAACAGAGATTTGATGTGTTTAGTTATAAAGTAGATCCATTAAAAATGTCTTTAGTTGTAATGGATCAATTTTTTTTAACGTAATTTAGAAGCCCTACATGAGAAAAGCCCCACCTTTAAAAAAAAAACCCTAATAATGTCAGTGTGTTTCAAACTGGGGCATCAAAGATCATTTTAAATTATCTCTAACCTTTCTATGGAATTCTAGAATCTCTTAGCACTAACTTTGCAGAAATTCCCCCTTATGTCTGTATAATGAGACATTTTGTATGAAAGGAAAATAACTCATTAAATTTCTGTGCCCAACTTGATAGAGGAACATTCCCATTCTTGTCTCTTTAGATCATTTTTGTCTTCTCCCTTTCTCTATGTGCATCTGTTTTTTATTTAATACCACAATGCCCAAACCCTTTTCTGTCTCCAAATTATAAATTAAATCTTCTTATGAACCATTTTTAAAGGACAACTAAATGGGAGAGGTGGAGAAAGCCCAAATGCACAGATCCTAACCTGTTCTGGCATAAAGCGTTCTAATGTGGGAAGCCAAATACATTGAGGTTGAGTTACAAAATAAATTTACATTTGGACCTTCAGTTTGCCAGCTCACTGAAGACAGTTGGGGTGAGGCAGAAACCTGAAGACATTATTTGGGAGAAGAGTTCTGTAAATTAGGCCAATATATCCAAACTGATCTATGGATGAAATGCAACAACTGCTATGAAGTTAGTGTCCTACATTGTCTTGAAGTACACAGCAATGCCTGTACTTTCAGGAAACTGGCCAGGGACCCCTCAGGACGAGCAGGAGTAATCTGAATCAGAAGGACTCTGTTGCTATATTTGGAAGGAAGCAAAGTGGCCATGCACATTGTTATCTCAAGATACCACATCAGAACATTAAGCTGAATGGAAGAGAGACTGAAATCATTAAATCCCAAAGCTGAAGGGATTTTATTATAGCAGTGGCAGTCACTGGCTACTTTGGTGAAATTTGCTAAAAATGAACAATGTGTGCTATCTCCCCTCTTCACTTCCCAATTTGCTGATTAAGTGCAGAAGTATCTGTTTGAAAGACAGAATAGCATTCAGCATCTTTGGCCACAAGAACTGTCTCTTGATAAACCCAGCTAAGAAATGCATTTTCATTTTTTTTTGAAGTTTCTAGCCTCCTCAGACATCTAAAAATTTGGAGGACTGTCACTGTGAAACATCTAGGGATACTATTTTCATGTCATCTTGGAATTTATAAACCTCTTGTTACTACTGTTTTCTGCCTTTCACATTTATGGCAAGATAAAAGGACACAAACAATGGCCCCAGAAGATTTTACAAACAAAAAAGAAACCACTGAGTTCCGATTGAAAGCAAAGAAAATGCTGCTTTTGGCATAGCCATGACGTGCAGCCAGCTAAAATTTTCTTCCAGTGAGTCCCCTTTGGGGACCTGTTGATTAGGTCTTGAAATGATAGAAATAGTTTCAGAGACAATATTTGGATTCAGCTAAAGCAGTCCCACAGTATAACTCACATTTGGGGGGCCAGTTCCCATACTACAACAAGATACAGACGTGGTCTGCCTCCCCCAATAACTTTAAAAATTCTTCATTACTCTGACCTCTGATTCCTGGAATGAAACATCTTATATTCATTTCTTCATTTATGGAAAACAAGACTAACGGAATTTTCTTCCGCTAAAGTCCTACATAACATCCAAAATATGTTGGATATTTGTAGAATTATATTCTATCAGGAAAAAAAGTTTAATACCAAGTGTTCAAGCTTAATGCTGCAGATTTTCACATGTTAGTCGGTCATTAAGTAATGTCCTCATGAGAGCCATTGAAAACTGTTGTATCTAAGGGACGTACATGATTGGACGTACATTAATTTCCCCATAGAATACCGTACACCACCCTGATAGTTATAATGTTTTCATGGCAATTTGTTTGCTTCTTTTCACATCCTTTTCCCAAACCTCGAACTGTCTGATTTCCCACATGCTGTAGAAGTACACAGAATATGCTTCATTCTATAAGAAAGTGTGCATTGTGTAGGTATAGTTTGCAAACTGAAGAAAGTTTCAGAAATTTGGTTGCTGAGCTCATAGCCCATTAAATGCATGCCTGTTCAGAGGTTAGGATTTGTTGAGTTCGAGGCATATTTCAGATAAGAATCTATACAACTGCAATGTCTTCAATGCACTAGCTTGTTTTCTATTTGCAAAAGTCACAAGAACTATGCCTTATTTCCAACAGAAAAAACAAAATCAAGAAAGGACAAATTAGACCTAAGATTTTAAATTAGATTTTATTGAACAAAAACACCCACTTTAAAAAAAGAGAGAGACACCCCCCTCCAGATACTGTAGGCGATATTAAAAATATAAAAAGTCACAGTTTACAATGATGCTTTTGGTCCTATAATTTGAAAGGAAAGTCAAGACATTTTCCAAAATGACCCTTAGGAGACATCAAAGCATATGAAAAATAGTAGATTTTACATTTTAATACATTGCATAACTTAAACTCCTCTGTCCCTTATTGTATCAGCAATGTTCATATATAAGTGGTCCTCATACTTAAGCCTGGAATTACAGTGGTAAGTTGTGCTGGTTGTTAAACAGTTCATCATGTGACTGACCTGATACTGCAACATTTTTTGTGGTGGTTATTAACTAAATCACCATGGTTGTTAAGGGAACCATTGTCCACAATGGGCATTTTTGCTGGAAACCAGAAATAAACACTAGTTTCGGGCAAGAAAAAAAAAAGTTAAATGCAGTCATGTGCCCAAATTGTGGTCACATGACTGCAGTGGGGGGGCAGTCATCCAAGTGGTAAGTATCTTTTTTTTTTTGGTCCATCGTAACTTTGGTCACTAAGCTACCAGTTGTAAGTCAAGGACTGCTTGCACTATGAATCTGGCAAGGCACTATTTTGAGTTCTTGAGCACACACAAGAACCTTCATAATGATTGGGGGAAAGACCCAGCATTCAAACTGCTGCTGCTGTGATATATTCCCATACCTTTCGCTACGCTTATTTCATTCACATGATCACCAGGTATGCAACTATTTCAAGCGGACGATTTGAAAATGCTGCCTAGGCCAGCTGAAAGATGCATGGAAAGGAGTTCACTTTCTAAATTAATTTCTGATATAGTGAAACTAATAATAATGAACACTTGCCTATATTAACATTTGTAGTGCTATAGAGTCCAATATCCACTTGGAAACAGGTAAGGAATGAGGACTTTTTGGGGTTTTTTGTGTATGGTTTGTTTCACCTTGTTTCACAACATTCATGTGAAAAGTTCATTACATCACAGTAGCATCAGATAGAAAAAGATTCTCACAAGAGAGAATCCAACTGTTGATCCTTTTAGCCCTGACTAATGTTGCAAGTCAGGAGTTTATTCATTTGCTGGATTTAGAAGGCCATCCAACTCCTCCATAAGACAGCATTGAAAGATAATTTTTGGGGGGGGGGGGAAATGGCAAATACGAAACAATAAGCTGCTTTCTCTCAAAACTCACATTAGGTTTTCCTCACTGTCTTGTGTGTGCAAATCTGATCAGCTTTAAAAATATTTATTGATTCATTCATTCAGTTTATATGGCTGTCCATCTCAAGTTCATGACTCTGATAATAGTTTTTGAAAAAAACAACATAAAAAGTTTTTTGATAGTGAGATGGGTGCTTATAAATTTAATAAATAACGTGAATAAATAAATAAAAAGCAAAAAATGACAGCACACACATAAGCCACAGTTGGGGTAAAATCAGACTCATCAAAAACTAATCAACACACCCCAACCATTGTATGCACTCGGCCACATATCCTGTCTCCCATGCCTGGTAACAGAACCATATCTTTACAGCCTGAAAAAGGATGACAAAGTCAAGGCTAACCTAATCTCGGAGTGTATGTGTGTGTGTGTGATATTGCTAAGGGTGGGCATAATGACAAAAAAGCTCTCTTCCTGGGCCCCACCAAAGGGCACTCCCTAACAGATGGGACCCAGAGCACACTTCTTCTGCCAGACTTAATGGGAACGTGAACATAAACAGGGAGAGGGGGTTCCTCCTGGCCCAATGCCACGAACGGCTTTCTAGGTTACAAGCAGCACTATGGACTTGAACAAAGAATACTGGCAGCCAGTGCAGCTTGCAAAGCAGAAGTGCAGCATGCATTGATCAAGAAGTGATCATAAAACTGCCTGCACCACTGCAGCTGTAGCTTCGGGATGCTCTTCCAGGGCAGGTCCCACTAAAGTGCATTGCAGGATTGGGAATGCAGAAGCCCACCAAGACACGAGTGATTGTGAACAGGGCCTCACAGTCCAAGAAAGGGTGGGATTTGGGGGCACAGGATGGAGCTTGGGACACTCTTTTTCCCCATGTTTGTTGGATCAATGTCTGCTTATATAGGGATGGAAAGCCATGGCTGTGGTATCTAGCAGTGTAAAAAAAAAATTGCTCACTTGTAAAGCCTATCCATCAACTGAAAATCTTTGGATCTTACTCTGAAGTGTGCTGACCATTTATTATAGTGCTACCTCATTTCAGAACATCAGTCAACAACCAGAAAAGTTACACTGCTTGCTAAGCCGCCTCTTTTCTGTACCATAATTTCACTAGCAGCTGAACTCATTTCAGCTAAGTGATGGCCCAGTGGTGATTCAGATGTTTTGCATCAAATAAATCTCTGCCCTAACAGTTCAGACCTGCAGCCTTAGCTTCATCTGCAGAAATTCAACAAATGATAGGAGAACCAAGCTAGTTTCTGAATAATAACAAACATCTTAAGGTTTTTTTGGAAGATATTTCGCTTCTTCAGCTCTGACTGGATGGTGGGGAATGGAAAGATTTATACTCCTGCAGACAGTTGTTCATTTGCATTCTGCAGGCGTATAAATCTTTCCATTCCCCACCACCCAGTCAGAGCTGAAGAAGCTTCTTGGATGAGAAATGTCTTCAAAGTAAAACAAGAAAGTCCAGTTGCCTCGTGAAAAAGCATCTTTGGGATAACTATGACCTGGATGACTGAGGATCTCCATAGACATCAAACATCTTAAGCTATCCTAAGAAATTAGGCAAGTTCCTATTCCTCCCCGATCAATATTTTTAAGCCTGGGACATCTGAGGTTTTGCCTTGTAGCTCCTCATAGTCCAAATATGTTTTTTTAGATTATATTTTTATCTAATCAAAACAAGTCTGTCCAAATAATTTAAAAAATGGAAAATTGAAAGCTACAGTATAGGCAATACTTTGGATTAATACATACCCCTCACTAATGAAATATTAGAAATAGCCCTGGCCAGCGGTGGGATTCAAATATGTGAACAACCGGTTCTCTGTGTGGATGCCGCTTCTGGAAGTCCATTCTGGGCCTGGGCAACAAAAAATTAGCTACCGGTTCTGCCGAAGTGGTGCGAACCAGCTGAATCCCACCACTAGCCTTGGCTTTATCTAGTATTTGGTCCCTTTTTTGCTCTATGGGCATCTCTAATCGATATGAGGGGCAGGTTGTAAAGGTGGGCAAGCACTGATACTTTCCTCTTGCCCCTGAACATCATTTCCCATCTCACTGTTCTGTCCAGCTTCTGAGGTCCCATCTTCATTGTACAAGTACTTGAATCCATCATAGAATTCATCAGTCTGCAGGTCATCCTCATAAGCGTTGCCTCTGAGGAGTGAGGTATGCATTTTAAATTCAATTTCTTTCTTCTCCATGGAATAATAATAGTAGGGCAATCCTTCAGCCAGGTGAGTTTGGATGTTTTGATTTGCAGGGTTGAAAATGTAGACAGCATTGGGTAGCTGGAAGCCCAAAATCTGCTGATCAACAAGTTCTTTGCAGTGGATGAATTTGCTGCTATCGATCTGCCACATAATACAAATTCAATGTGATAAAACTACTTCCTTCTCATTTCCTTAATTTTTAGCTGCTATCAGTAATTTACTTTTAAAAGTCTCTCAGTTTACCTCCAGTAATTCCAGCAAGTTTGTTCTATAAAACCAGTCAAGTCTACCTCTGGACTCAATACCAACAACAAATGGGAAATCTGGATATGCTTTGGCCGAGTTCACACTTAATGTGAAATTTTTATGTCTTTTCATGTTAGAATTTTTTTTAATGCTGTGAATGTACTATAAACCAAAATTAGGGTAAGTGCTCTGCTTTAAAGCTGCTGCTCCCCCAAGGTAAATGATGTGAAATGAGTCCTGAACCAACAGAAGTATTACACAGCAGATGTGGTTGTTTTTTTAGCCACATACTCCAATCCTTGCATAGTGTGGCAAGAAATGCTGCATCTATCTTTTAGTTTCAAATCATGGAGCAAATGCCCTCTGATGGAACAAGGCAGACAAGAAAACAAAGCCTTATCCATTATCCATAGACACCTGAGCTGGAAATGTAGCCGCACAACAATGGGAGAATCACACCTTCCCAGTTTTGGCTCTGTTTCATGAGAACTTTGTTGCATCAATGAAGCCTTGAAGTTCATTGGGAGTTATAAGAGGTGCATATTTATTTTCAGTACTTAATTGTTATTTAGGGCACGATGGCTCAGTGGGCACGATGGCTCAGTGGTTAAAGAAGCTGAGCTTGTCAGCTGGAAAACCAACAGCCTGGGTTTAAGAAAGACCCAAGCACCACGCAATGGGGTGAGCTCCCGCTCCTGCCCACCTAGCAATTTGAAAGCATGCAAATGCGAGTAGATGAATAGGTACCACTTCATTGGGAAGATAACAGCGTTCCATGTGCCTTTGGCCTATAGCCATGCTGACCACATGACCAGGGAAAATGTTTTCAGACAACACTGGCTCTCTCGGCTAAGAAATGAAGATGAGAGTCGAACACAACTGGGCAGGGAAACCGTATTTAGCCAGTACTAAACAGCTCAAGAGGACAGGGAAAGGGGAACATATCAGAAGGGTTTCTTTTCTGTCTTTAAGAAGTCTGTGTAATGCACACAGTAAAGCAAGTTCTGTATTAAACTATAAGGTTTGATAGTGATGATTTTCCTAATTAACGCTATGAATTATATCATTGGCTAATATCCAAACTGGCCTCCCTAAAATTTCCTGAGACCTTGGGCATCATTACTGTTATTATTATTACTTGTTGCTTTGCTTTTGTTTTGTGGTTTTAATCCTGTGTTTGTTGCCCAGAATCACAATTGCAAGATGGGTGGCTATACAAACTGATGTAATAAAGAAGTTAAAAAATCCGACTCCTTGGTTCACTAAGCCACCCCATTACGTGGCTATGGGAAATCAGAACGGGTTATAAAGCTAAACTGTGCAGCAGGCTAAAGACAGTGGTGCTAGCAAATTCTCAACGGCCAGAGCAGAGGCAATGCTCTGGTTGAGGTAAGAACATCTGAAATACCTGAAAATATGAACTAAGTGAAGCATGAGCCCATGGTTCCATATAACCGAAACTAATGATTTTAGTTCATCAGAACATTAAATCCCATTAAACTAACCTGGTCTTTTGCATTTGGACAGAAACAGCATCCTAACAACTACTTGCAAGCACTCCTGAAAAGTACATTGTTTAAAACGTGCAATGTTTTCAAACAACTTGTCAGCTTGCCCTGTTTGCTTGCCTGCTTTTTGAAACGTGGTGTTGGTCTCCAATTTAAGTGCAGAGGCCCACCTGACTCCTACCTGTGCTTTTTTTAGCAGATCGGTAATTACAGGAAACCAATCAGGAGTCAGCCTCTCCACTTCTAAGGTAATGATCACCAAGGCCAGTGTGGAACCCTTAAACTGCAACACTTGGTGGCAGGCCATGCAGTGCTGCAGCTGTTTGGTCAAGAATGCAACATGGCGGGAAGGATTCCTCTGAGGCAGCCTAGTTAGTAGTTGGGGCCACTTGGACATCACCATGGCGTGGAACTGGAGAGAAGAGAAACAATCAGTATATGATATCATTCATGTATATATGTGTATATATATATATATGAATGTATATGTATATATGTATATATACATATATATTTATGTGTATATATATATATATGAATAAATGAACTTTGTACGTTTTCCTATGTCATTGACCAGAAGTGCAAACTAATTCTTATTAATGGCAGGAACCTCTAAAAACTATTATAATGGTTGCACAGTCAGCCAGATGTTTAAACTGGGATTATTATCTTCCATTGTTACAATTTGTGTCGTATTTGCCAAATATTGAGATGTTTAAGCTTTCACTGAATGTAACTAATTCTGAATTCATTGCATTGTCGCAATTGGAAATTCAGAAAGTCCGAATTCTCCTTTATTTATAAATAAGAAAATAGTAATATTCAAGCCAGCACAAAGAAATGAGAGTGATAAAAATCACTCATACAGGAATATAAAGTTAACATCCTGGTTGGTTAGAACAGGACATTTATCCAAAATTCTCCAGGATGGGAGGGAAAAACCCTACGTTCATTGTAAAGGAGGAGCATTAAGACACTGTTGTATCACTTGATTTTTTTGCCTTACTATAGCACATAGTCACTTCTTAAAAGGACGTTTTCTTTCTATAAATGTTTAGGAGTTAAGATATGACTTAAGTGCCAGATCAGAATGATCTATTTTAACTAAAATGAGGGTCAAGTGCATTTATGCAGGGTGAAAAAAAAAGGCTGATCTGAGATGACCTATTTGTGAAATGTAGCAAAAATTTTGAAAGTTTTTTACGTACAGTATTAAGAGTCAGATAGTTAGAAATATTTTTGCAGTATGCAAAAGAAAAAAAAGACCTCTAGTGGACAGTATGAGTATCTCTTTTAAACATCCATTTCAGTTGTCCTTTCAAAATGGGAATTTACATTCGTAAATCAAACTTAAGTGTTTGGAATAAGTAGAGTGTTCACATAGAAATTCAGTATCTTTGTGGTAAAAATACACTTTGAAATACTTGCAGGTAACTGAGAATGTATCATTTGTGATGCTAACTAGAATGGAATATATGTGTACTAATGTTTAAAAAAGTCAGCTTAGTCTTTTAACCAACAAAAGGTTTAACGCTTACAATGTTTAAGAAATCCATTGATGTTGCTGTGTAAAGATCCCAGTGAAGTTTATCAAGTATGATTCTTTCCATTCTCAAAATCTCAGCTGGAGAACACCTGCAGTCACTCTGTGCTGCCAGCTTCTTTACTGATGGTATTATCTGTTCAAAAACAAATGGAAACATAATAAAAGAAGCTCAGTTCTTACAAAGTATTGTGTAATGGTGATGTGTGTACAATTCTCTGAAAGATGAAGAGCTGCTTTCTGGATTGTCCATGTAATAAATGAGTAATACCTAAAGCAATTCTTCTCTGAAATCAAAACATCCAGGATGCTCAACTGTGTATTACAAGACAACATTCTCATGCATTTTAATAAAAATTAATTCATCCATACCAGTTCTTTATGTATGTGACTAAAACCACTGAAGCAATCTGTATTGTGAAGTGTAAAAATTAGCCTCAACTGTGTAATTGTAATCTGTATTTGATGCTTTGGCTCATAATTCATAGTGTCATGTTTTCCAAGCCACTACCGTAGTTATCTTATTTGCTTAGAAATAGACCTACTCGACACCAGTAGATACAATCTATACAAGCACAAACAAACAAGAGACACAGTTTGGTGTAATGATTAAGGCACCAGGTTAGATAGAAACCATGAGTTTTAGTTCTACTTTAGGCACAAAGCCAGCTGTATGACCTTGGGCCCATCAGTTTCTCTCAGTCCTAGGAAAGAGGCATTCTGAAAAACCTTGCCCCTCCCCCCACAAAAAAAATTTGGATGGACTTTTCCAGGCAGTCTTTGAGAATTGGACATGACTAAGTGGAAGAGAAAAAAATTATCTTATTTGCTTAGAAATAGACCTTTTCTACATCAATCTATATAAACACCATCTATACAACTATACAGTATAAACAGCTCCACTTTAAAACCCTGATAATTTGAACAGTGTATATTTCTGATTTTTTTCATGGAAGGGTTTACTAGAAACTAATACAGGGGTAGTCAACCTTGGCTCTTTTATGACTCGTGGACTTCAATTCCCAGAATTCCTGAGCCAGCTTAGCTGGCTCAAGAATTCTGGGAGTTGAAGTCCACGAGTCATAAAAGAGCCAAGGTTGACTACCCCTGAACTAATACCTCATTCAGCCAATCAGAATCTGTCAGGAGCCAGCCCCTCTGTGAACCATCACCACAATCATGAATAGGCAAAAGTTGTTTTGGGAAAGACAAAAAAGACTGATGAGTGAGCCATTCCATCAGCCCCATTTAATAATATCTTCTGCATTACTCAACTAAGTCCAAACCTTTACTTATTTAAAAAGACACCTACCTCATCTTCTTCGTTGATTTTTGCTGCTAGAAGTAGACAAGCTATTGCGATGCAACGGAGATGTTTTAACTGTGCCTAAAACAGAGAGATAAAGAATAAAGGACTGCTCTGTGCAAGTTGCTGAAAACACACACATTGTATATCCATACCTGTACGCCAAATAAGAAATCAGTATCTAGAATGTATTTTATTTATTATTGAATTTATACCATACGTTTCTGCCTTTTCCATCACTCAAGACAGTTTACAGCAATAAAAAAAGATAGAGGGTAAGATGTAACATGAATAATACAAATAAAACTGAATCGTTTTCAGAAGGGCTTCTCCTGCTGATCTGTGGATCCAGGCAGATTTACAATGGAAGGAGCCATCTGTCAAAGAATCAGGCCCTTTACCATTCACCACTTCATAGGATCTTAAAAATGTGCCTGGTGGGCAATTGGTAGCTAAAGCAGATCGTTTAGTATAGCATCATATGGTCTTTATCCAGTAGTGGGATTCAGCGGGTTTGCACCACTTCGGCAGAACCTGTAGCAATTTTTTTGCTTCCAGGCCCAGAATGGACTTCCAGAAGTGACATCCACGCAGAGGACCGGTTGTTCACATACTTGAATCCCACCACTGTCCTTATCCCTTGCCCTGCTAGTAGCTCGGCCATTGCATTTTGTACCAGTTGCAATTCCAGACTCTTTTCAAGAGTAAATCTGCATAAATCTCATTGCATATTTGAGATGGATTGTAACCAAGGTATGGATAACTTTTTATAAACCCAGCTGGCTCAGAAAAGTTGTAGTTGTACAAACATATTTCATGCTGCAGCTGCTACCTATAAATCCAGTGACTGCTGGGGGGAAAGGAATATCTACAATGTGTGAACTTTTGTTGGGGGGGGGAGAGTCCAATCCCATTCAGGACAGACTTCAATTCAATCCAAGTGCAGCTTTTTTCCCCCCTTGCCAACAGCACTTCCATATAGTCCATAACTTTTTTTTCATGCTTTTTACAAACTGCAACATCAACAGTGAAATACTCATAGGTCATAGCATCACGGTGAAGGACCAGCCGGATCAAAGCTGAAGTCTGATCTCAGCCATGGAACCTCATTGGTTGACTTTGACCCAGTCATTCTCGCTGTCCAACTAAATTCACAGGGTTGCTTTTAGAAGGGTAAACATGAAAGCAGATCCCATGAAAGCTGGTTTGAGGGAAGTAGGGATATAAAATCTAACAAATACATGCAGCACTTATGTACATACAGGATTATGTTGTAAGCCTGCAATTATTTCCATACTTGGAATAAGCCTCAATGAGCTTTTTACCAAAAAGACATGCCTAGGATTGAAGATTTAATCATCTGAGATTATACGTGTGATGAGAGCTCCTTTGCAGTTCTCATTATCGACAGAAATAACTAGGAGAGTCCAGAGTTCCTTACCTTTACCGATGCCAACAACCGGTTCAGAAAGCTGACCGCCAAGGAAAAGGTTTGAAAACAAAACTGAAAGAGTGAGCTTAACTTTCCAATCCACAAAACCGTTTTGTTATAAGATAGTGGAGAAATATCGGTGCCCTAAACAGAAAAATATAATCAGCAATATAATCATTTGGAATCTCTCCGAGTCCATGGATCATAATAGGGAGTGCCTGATAAAAGTTGGGCACGTGCATTTTAAGATGCCTGAGATTTTTCTCAATCTCACCATAATCAGGATATGTTAATACCCGTCTCTGGAGGCTTAGGTACAGATCCTTTCCCCAGAAAAATACAATTGTAGGTGTGGTCAAGGAAAGCAAGAACAGAATATAATGTTTTTATTTATTTAATTTAAAACATGTACGGTATATATCTGCCCATCTTGTGATGAACTCTGGGTGACTCCCAATGAACAATTAAAACCACATCAGCAAAAGCAACATAACATAAATCTATTAAAACATTAAAAACCTGGCACCAAAGTTAAACTTCCTATGTCCCAATTAAATCCTTTCATACGCCTCACCCTGTCCCAGGGCTTCAGGAAAAAGGCAAACATTAAGTGCTTTATGGAAGACTGGGAGGGTAGTGGCCTGCTGAACTTCAAGGGGATGGATGTTGACACAGAAAAGACATCTTCCTAGATCCCATGGGATGGCAATGTTTAAGGCAGCGGCCCCCAACTTTTTGGACATCAAGGATTGGTTCTGTGGATAGAGGTTTTTCCATGGACTGGAGGGGGCATGGTTTCCCATGCTGCCTGCATCCCGTGGATGGGGCTTCGCTTGGACCGGTGGACCAGTTTCTGGCATGCCACAATTGGGTGCCAGTCTCCGGACCGGGGACCCCTGGTTTAAGGAAAGGAACCAGGACTGTGCCTAGCCTAAATGATCTGGTAGAACAGTTAGGTGTCCTTAGGGAGAGATGACCCAGCAGATAACTTGTCCCTGTGTCATATAGTGCTTTAAAGTAATCATCAGCATCTTGAATTGCACCTGGAAGTAAACTAGGAACCAGTGCAGCTCATGCAGCAGAATGTTACATAGGTAAAGCTAGAAGCACCTATCACTGTGTGCACCACCACATTCTGGATCAGTTATAGCTTCCAGGTGGTCTTCAAGGACAGGTTTTACTTAGCTTCACTTTAGAATACAATTTATTGTAATGAAAATGATAGCAAGCTGTTGCGTGTCATTATGAACATTGCTTGTGGGGAAAATGTGATGGCCAATCTAGGTTTAGGGGATTCAGAGGGCAATTCTAATCTCATGTGGCCCTTAAACTTCATTCAGTACAGATCACCTTTTCACATATGAGAACATACCTTCAGTGTGAAGTTCTGGAAGACTGGTGCCTTCCAGATCTTTGCTTCTCTTGATAGAGCGTATTCCAACACCAGAGCAAGATTCTGGGTCTCTGAAAGCCCAATGCACTTCATAGTAGTTAATCAATGGGCCTATTTTGGGGGGGGTAAGAACTACTATCTGGAAATTAAAAACAACCATAAGACAGCCCGTGATTATTTTTCTCTTAAAATAGTATTGTATGAATCTGTTTGCAAACTACGATTAGTGAACAGCTACATACCAACAAGGAGACATAGTTTTCAAGAGTATGGAACTATTTTCCTTGCATTGCTTCAAGAATGTTAGTGCATATACAGATATTTGGTTTCCAGTGCTACACATATTAAGAGGAAAGAAAAAATGCTGCCTATTACAAAGATTTGTTGACCAAATGTTGTACAAGAGAAAGCGCATTCCCCACTAAATCACAAGTGGGCTTATCTTCCCAGAGTTATAATTCTAACTATATGGCAGGCTAGAAGACTTCGTATAAAGATACATTCAAGGGCTAAGAATAGAATCTAAAGGAACATCTCCAACATTATAAGCAGCAACCATTGTATAATTGAACACAATAACATTAATAATGCCACATACAGTATTTCAGACCAAACTTGAACAATATTAGGAAAAGGTTAGGCCATAAGAAAAAAATGTCCCTAGCAATTAAGTGTTTGCAATCAAATCTTTATTAAGCAATACCTAGGTTAATGCATTAATAGTAACTCATAATGAGGTTTGACTGATTTTGTCTTAGTGTAATATAGAGTATTGCAAAATCTCTGCCATTGTGTTTATGAACCATGGTTTGCATATATCAATCAATGTTGATGTCTCGTGGTTTAATAAACCTAGCTGGTATCTCAGATGACCAATAAATAGAAAATTTAAAAACGCATAAATATAGTTCAAGCCATATCCATTAGATTTACTGCTGAAGAGAAACAAATTCCTCCATTATAGAGAGTTTTAACTCCTTTCTTCGATGGAGAGATACAATTTCTTATACTGTACATTCCATGTATAACACAGATCTGTTCTTACCATGTTTCTAAAGACATTAATGGACATATAATGGAAATTATATACCATATAATAACTAAAAGAGAAAAAAACATATAGTAAAAGTACAATTACTTTCGGTCCAAGGAGTGCATTGCAATGTTGTACATTTCCATCTCCCTTATCTAACATCTAATAAATTCCTAAGCACAAATCTTTGTTTTCAGAGTGAAGCAACAGCAGGAAAATAGGCAAGCAGCCTGGGAAAAAACATGCATGTTCCTAATGAAGTACAAGGCCATTTCATTTGCACTCAGCTGCTTGTATTAAATAATACAACAGCGTACTATAAACTATTAAGACACGGCTATTAGCTATTAGTTAAGACTCTTATATCACTTGCTGACTATAAGATGGAAAAATGTTCAGCTAATCCGCTGCTGACATTGCCAGCAATAATGAATGGCTCCCTGTGCTATACCAGCAATTGTTAAAGGGTAGCAAATTGCCCTCATTTTGTTTTCCATACCCTCCTCTTTTTTGGAGGCAAAAAACCCCAATGTCTCCTTTTGGGAGTCTCCTTGTCACTTAGTTATCCTCTATATTCTAATAACCAATATATTTCCAAAGGATCACGTGAGTCTGTTTTCTTTAGAGAAATACCACAAAGGCCTACAGAGTTCTACAGTGGAATATTTATCTGAGAGATCTGTAAATTTCTAGGTTCAAGAAGCCAATATTTATGTATGGTGTGATATTGGCAATGAAAATAAATCAGGTGTGAAGAGGAAAGAAATGACTCCAAGTTCTAAGAATATGCAACAAACAGGATTTCAAAGAGCCTGCATTCCTTATCCAGTATGTATGATGAATGCTGCAAGCACCAGTTGGACGCAGATGTATCCAGAATACATAATTAAGAATTGAGCTAGGAGATTCCCACACTACTCACTCAGGCATAAGAGAGGTGATAAATCACTAGTGCAAACAGGGATTTTGTGCCATAAATGCCTGGGTGACTCTATTAATCTTGGCTCGCCAGAAGCTTAGCAAAGCAGCTGGGACAATCCATGCCAATGAGCAACAATCTACTCAGGCATTCCAACTGTGAACTAAGAGGCTGTGGCAGTCACACAAGACTGTGCAGGGGTCTTCAAACTTGGCAACTTTAAGACTTGTGGACTTGTGGACTTCAACTCCCCGAATTCTGGGAGTTGCCAAGTTTGAAGACCCCTGCACAAGAGAGTTCAGGTACCACCATGTTACATTTCATGCCAAGATCACAGCTGTTTTCCTGAACTGGTATTCAACAAAGTGGCTGGGCTGGAAGATGATACGAGTTCAAGAGTAATATTTCTAGAATTTATCAATGAAGCCTGAGTGATAGACAAGATTGAGTTAGCATGATAGACTTCTGTCTGCTCAGTCAGTATAGTCAATAGCTAAAAGTTGTAAGTTTGACTGTCTTTAAACATGGAGGATGGAGTTCCTAGCCATATTTATTTTTTACCAATCTATCAAAATATTTTGCTAAACGTGATAAGAAAAATAACTTTTGAAGTTTCTTTCCTTTGGGGTAAGATGTGCCTTCCAATCTGTGAGTTCTGCAGGGCTTATGGGGGGAAAAATAAGACTTAAATCTATTGCAGCGAGTTTTGTTTTTGCTTGCTCCTTTCTCTCTCCTCTTTTGGTCAGTTAGAAAAACCACTATGGATCTCCCTCAAGAGTAACACTGAGGCCAGGAAAAAATGATTGGTTGGGCTCAAAAAGTTTCCCCCCCCCACTTGGTCCTTTGCAGAAAGGCCTCCCCCCCACCTTAGTTCCCTAAACTAGTTTTATTCTCTGCAAGGGATTAAAGGGAGAAGAAAACGTCCAATGCCCTCAGGCATCAACTCCCGTCTTGATGCAGCAACTTACAACCCTGATCAATTTTCTACAGTCCAGAGGAAAGAGCAGGGCAGGGCTTGTCAAGCTGACATTCAAGAGCCTGAATCCTCTTGATTCCAGGAATTTTATATTAATGAACAGGTTCCACTGCCTGAAACCACTGAAAATCTGTGGTTTAATATTGGTTGATGATGTGGTGACTAACTCAGTTCCATTTTGACCACTTTCAGAAACAGTTTGGTGTAGTGCAGTGTTTCTCAACCTTGACAATTTTAAGGCATGTGGACTTCAACTCCCAGAATTCCACAGCCAGCATTGCTGGCTGTGGAATTCTGGGAGTTGAAGTCCATATGCCTTAAAATTGTCAAGGTTGAGAAACACTGGTGTAGTGGTTAAGGCATCAGGCTAGAAGCTAGTTGGATGACTTTGGGCCAGTCACTTTCTCAGCCCTGGGAGGGAAGTAATGGCAAACATTATTTCCTTCTGAAAAACCTTGCCAAGAAAACTGCAAGGAGTTGCCTAGGGCAGGGTTTTTCAACAGATGGTACGAGTACCACTGGTGGTACTTTGGACCTGACAGGTGGTATGCGACCATCCTAGACAAGTGTAGCAGGGGAGGGGAATGAGCTGAAACAGCAGCAGTACCACACAAGCCTGAATCAGCTGGAGCTGCAGGGCTGTCGGGGCTTTGCAGAAGCCCAAGGATCTGCACACACGGTTACATGCTGATCGGTGCTTACTGCGCACCCAAAAGAGAAAAGGAGGAGGAGGGCAGAGAGAGAAGAGGATATAAAAGGAGGAGGTTTTGGCGGAAAAGAGAGAGAAAAAACAACAACAGGGAAATAGAAGGGGACAGAGAAAGAGAGACGGAACAACAAGCAGCCTTGGAGAGGAGTCGTCAGCTGGAGCTGCACCAAAGAGAAAAGGAGGAGGAGGGGGGAAGAGAGGAGAGGATATAAAAGGAGGTTTTGGTGAGAAAGAGAGAGAGAGAAAAAAGATGATGGAGAAAGAGAGATGGAGAAGAGGAGAGGCTTCTTTGAGACAAGCAGAGGGAGAGAAGGGGATAGAACAGGGGTCTTCGAACTTGGCCCTTTTATGACTTGTGGACTTCAACTCCCAGAATTCCTCAGCCAGGCATGCTGGCTGAGGAATTCTGGGAGCTGAAGTCCACAAGTCATAAAAGGGCCAAGTTTGAAGACCCCTGGGATCATAGAACAATGCAAAGATTAATATCAGAGAAACAGGCACACGTTTCCTATTAAAAGTGTGATAGGTAGGTGTACAGATAGTCCTCAACCTATGACCACAAATGAGCCCAAAATTTATGTTGCTAAGTGAGAAATTTGTTAAATGAGTTTTGTCCCATTTTATGACTTTTCTTGCCACATTTGTTAAGTGAATCACTGCAGTTGCTAAATTAATAACACGCTTGTTAAGTGAATCTGGTTTCCCCATTGACTTTGCTTGTCAGAAGGATGCAAAAGGATCACATGACCCTGAAACCATCATAAATATGAATCAGTTGCCAAGCGTGCAAATGTAAATCACGTTGACCCTGGGGATGCAGCAACGGTCATAAGTGTGAAAAATGGTCATAAGTCACTTTTTTCAGTTCCATTGTTAACTTCAAACAGTCACTAAGCAAACTGTTGTAAGTCGGGGACTATCTGTACTTTATCACTTTTTTCCTTTTTTTTTTGTTTGGTCATCAGGTTTTTGACACCTTGCTAGACGACTGGTGGTACTCGGATATTGCCATATCCTAAAAGTGATACCATCGGTGAAAAGGTTGAAAAGCATTGGCCTAGGGCAGGGGTAGGCAACCTTGGCTGGCTCAGGAATTCTGGGAGTTGAAGTCCACGAGTCATAAAAGAGCCAAGTTGCCTACCCCTGACCTAGGGAGTTTCCAGGGGTCAGGTATCACTTGAAGACATACAGTACACAAATGCAGGGCAGAGAAAAAAGTTGAGCGGTTTAGGATACGGAGTGTTTGTTCCCCTTTTTAGTTGCTGACACTGCCTTACATGACCACTTTGGCTTGGGCTGCAGGATGTCTGGACACCTGGCTTCTGCACAGCTATCTGCCCATATCATTTGGATAGATCTTATCTGGAAACCTTATGAATACAGGTTTAGCAAAACCCGTTTCCAAAACATAATTCCAACACTCTTTGAAAGAGAGTGTGTTTAAAAAGCAAGATTAGTGCTCTTTTTTAAGAGAATGCTAGTCAGAAGGTCAATTTAATCTGGGAGAAGACACCAGCTTCCACCAGCTTTCTCTTAGAAGGGCATTTATTTGCTACCAAGAAGGGCATTTATTTGCCACCTCAGTTTGAGGAAAAGAAAAAAAGGAAAACGTCCTGCCAGATGGATGCTGCTTGTTCTGTTACGGTGAATGAATTACAGGTTTCCCACTATTTTTGCCCTCAAAAGTTGCACCTGGCTGTGTACGTTTTGCTGTTTTTGTTAGTTTGGTTGTGGGCACAATGATGTCTCTTGGCCATCCAGACTCTGGATGCTTCAGAGGTGCCATTCCATTGCAGCACAAGCTGAGGACAGAGTGCCAAAGGTGCTTTTTCTGGAGGCAACTGGACTTTCTTGTTTTTCTTTGAAGACGTTTTGCTTCTCATCCGAGAAGCTTCTCCAGCTCTGACTGGATGGTGGGATCTAGTCAGAGCTGAAGAAGCTTCTCGAATGAGAAGCAAAACGTCTTCAAAGAAAAACAAGAAAGTCCAGTTGCCTCCAGAAAAAGCACCTGTGGGGCAACCATGACCTGGAGGACTGAGAATTTCCATAGACACTGAGGACAGAGGTTGCTCCTTTTCAGGTATGCTCTCCGGCTTCATTGCACCCTCTTCCTCTATGCCAGACATGTCAAACACAAGGCCCGGGGGCCGGATGCGCCCCGCGAAGTGGTTTCATGTGGCCCACGAAGCCATCCTGGAAACAGTGAGGGAACGGCCCCCACTGCCTTGGCCCTGGCCCAGGCCAGCCAGGAGCCAATGTATAATTTTGTGGTGGCCATCTATGCTGAAACGCATTCAGTCTCCCTCTGACTTTGCCCTGGTACCCATCATGAACAACCTGGCTAAGGAGACCAAGCACAGCAGCAGCAGCCTTGAGGAGGAGGTAAGTGCAGCTGGGCACCCCCTTGGAGAAGTGGGGCTGGGCTTGGTGCCGTGGGTACTCGAGGGCCAGGCTGGGCATTTGGCCTCTGCTGCCCAGGGCTCTGGGCAGCCCGGACCACCATCCAGCCCCCTCCCCCACATGGCCTGAGAGGAACAATGAGGCTCCTCCAGTGGACCATGCCTTGGCACTTGCCCTGGTCCCACCACTTTCTGCCAGAGACCCTCAGATCTGTCCCACTCCTACCCAGGCCCCCACAGGTACCATTGACGCAAACAATGTAGAGCTGGCCATGCCCACCCAGTAGGCCACACCCACTCCCTCCACACCCACCAGTAGGCTGCACCCACCCTGGCCACACCCACCCGGCCCCCCAAGGGCAACCACAATGCTGATGCGGCCCTCAATGAAATTGAGTTTGACACCCCTGCTCTATGCCTATTAGCCTGGGGTGAATTGAGAAGGAGAAAAGACACCTAACTTTCTTTCAGTTTCACTTCCATCCTGGTGACCTGCCAGCTGGTCTACTTTTGAGCAGGAGTCCAACGGTCCTTGAGTTTGCTGTTCAAAGCCTCCTACCACACTCATCCAGCCTTGCCAGATCATAATTAGAGGAATTGGTGATGGTTTTTCCCATTGGCAGCTGATGCCGGGTGAGGGGGAGTCCACCAATCACTTAAGAAAACTTTCATCTGAACGTTCCTGCATAAAACTGCAAAAATGGCACTACTTGTTGACCACATTATTCATCACATTATTATCAGGTGTTGGGAAAGCACAACTTAGGCAGGCTTATGCAGACTGGGGGGGGGGGGCTGTACTAAAAGACATCTGGCTGTGCCCTTTCTGAGGTTCTCTTAAACAGTAGCATTGTAATAGTTTCAGTTTATTGTAATGTAACTTTATGGTTTTCATGCAGCACAGGAAACTGCTTAAGAGTGGGGGAAATTACACACCCAAAATCAAAAACATACCCCAAAATCTCTAGGCAAGTCAGCAAATCTAAATTTCTTGAATGTGGAGCCTTTGCATAATTTATTACAGTCTTTTGCAGAGCAAATGTTAATAAATATTTTATAAAATCACAATTGTAGGAGTTGCAATACAATTCATGTTTGGATTTCCCCCCCCCCCCCCATCATTTAGTAAACGGAAACTCCTTGGCAAAATAAAATGCAAGATAATGAATAGAATAGAATAGAATAGAATAGAATAGAATAGAATAGAATAGAATCTGGAAGGGACCTTGGAGATCTTCTAGTCCAGCGCCCTGCTCAAGCAGGAGAACCTATACCGTCTCAGACAGGTGAATGTCTAGTGACATCTCTTCTTAAAAATATCCAGTGATGGAGCACCCACGATTTCTGGAGGTAAGCTGTTCCACTAGTTAATTGTCCTCACTATCAGGAAGTTTCTCCTTAATTCCAGGTTGCTTCTCTCTTTGATCAGTTTCCAACCATTGTTTCTTGTCCTGCCTAACTGTGTGATGTGAGCTGAGTGCGTGATGTCCGACGAGATACCCAAGCCGTTAAGCGTGAGAGGAGAGGACAGAATTAGGAAAGCCAGCCGACCCCGCAAACCCAGCTACAACTACCGCAGAACTCCGCGAGCGCGCTGGGAAGAAAACAACAGGAAACAAAACACGTGACTCGGGTCATATGAGTGGCTGGTACTTTAAAAAAAAAAGGGGGGAAGAAGAAAAACAAGCAACAAAGTCACGTTTGCAAAGCAGAAGAATCGGCTAAGCAGGGAGTGAGAGAAATGGACCAACTCCATCAAGGGTGTCAACTTCCAGGAGGAAGGAGAGGAGCGCGGCAGGCGATCTGAAATCTCCCTCTCCTCCGGACCGGCTCTTACCTAACTGGCACGACCCGGGAAGACCCTCCGTATCTTTGTTATTGTGGCTGCTCTCATCCTGGGTTGCTCCGTCTCTCGGCAAAGGCTCGGTCGGCGAAAAAAGGGGGAGCGGAGGGGAGCGTCTCCGGCGCTGGGGAGGGGGGGTTCAAGTCAACAGTTCCTTCTTTAAGTCCCTGAACTCCTCGCGGGGACGGGGGGGAACCGATCCGCTGGCACGTCCCCTCCTAAGCATTAGCGCCGAAGAGCAGCGGCACTTCCGCTGTTGACAAGCGCCCTCTCCAACCGCACCAGACGGGACGGTCCTTCCGAGGGCGGGCTCAGTCCGAGTCAGGCTCCAGTTCCCTATTCGCGCAGGCCACGCCCTCTCGGAGAGATTCCGTGGGACTCTGCACGGAGCTGACAAGGTGGGGGTGAGGGGGCGGGGGGGGGAAGGAGGAGGAAAAGTTCCTTCTGAAATTTCCTGCTTCACCATCTCAGGTTGTTTCTGCTACAACAGGCCAACAGGAGCCTTCCCTCGGAGGGAAAAGGGAGATCTAACAAAATGATCTATCTAACAAAATGAAATTCAATGGTGAAAAAAGTAAGGCTCTACATTTAGGCAAGAAAAACCAAATGTACAGGTAATAGTATAGGGGGTACCTTGCTCAATAGTAGTAACTGTGAGAGGGACCTCGGAGTCCTAGTGGGCAATCACTTAAATATGAGACAGCAGTGTGCTGCGGGTGCCAAAAAAGCCAACACAGTGCTGGGCTGCATTAACAGAGGGATAGAATCAAGATCACGTGAAGTATTAATACCACTTTACAATGCCTTGGTAAGGCCACACTTGGAATACTGCATCCAGTTTTGGTCACCACGATGTAAAAAAGATGCTGAGACTCTAGAAAGAGTACAGAGAAGAGCAACAAAGATGATTAGGGGACTGGAGGCCAAAGCATATAAGGAAAGGCTGCTGGAATTGGATATGTCTAGTTTAACGAAGAGAAGGACGAGGGGGGACATGATAGCAGTGTTCCAATATCTCAGGGGCTGCCACAAAGAAGAGGGAGTGAAACTATTCTCCAAAGTGCCTGAAAGCAGGACAAGAACCAACGGGTGGAAACTAATCAAGGAGAGAAGCAACCTAGAACTAAGGAGAAACTTCCTGACAGTTAGAACAATTAACCAGTGGAACAACTTGCCTCCAGAAGCAGTGAATGCTCCAATACTGGAAGTTTTTAAGAAGAAACTGGACAGCCATTTGTCCGAAATGGTATAGGGTTTCCTACCTGAGCAGGGGATTGGACTACATGACCCCCAAGGTCCCTTCCAACTTTATCATTATTATTATTATAGATTCAAACCAAATAAACCAGCAGTAATGATGTCACAGGTAGCCCTCGGCTTACGACAGTTTAATGACCGTTTAATGACTGTGCAAAGTACAATGGCACTGAAAAAAGTGACTTGGACCGTTTTTTTCACGCTTGCAATCATTGCAGCATCCCCTGGGATCAAAATCCAGACGCTTGACAATTGCTTCATCTGTACGACGGCTGCAGTGTCCCCTGGATATGAGATCAGCTTTTGCAACCTTCTGATAAGCAAAGTCAATGAGGAAGCCAGAGTTACCTAACAAGTGTGTTACTAATTTAACAACCGCAGTGATTCACTTAACAATTGTGGCAAGAGAGGTCGTAAAATGGGCCAAACCTCAACAAACATCTCGCTTAGCAACAGAAATTTTGGGCTCAATTGTGGTTTTAAGTTGAGGACTATCTGTATTTGTCTGAACTCTGTCCCAGGTCTATTGAAGATGAAATGTATTTATTGCAGAAATTCATGGGGAGACAGCTCCAATTGTTGTTGTTGTTAATTGCGAAGTTGTGTCCGACCCCATGGACAACGTTCCTCCAGGTCTTCCTGTCCTCTACCATCTTCTGGAGTCCATTTAAGTTCACACCTACTGCTTCAGTGACTCCATCCAGCCATCTCATTCTCTGTCATCCCCTTCTTCTGTTGCCCTCAATCTTTCCCAGCATTAAGCTCTTCTCCATTGAGTCCTTCCTTCTCATTAGGTGGCCAAAGTACTTGAATTTCAACTTCAGGATCTGGCCTTCTAAAGAGCAACAGCTCCGATAATTCTCAGCTAGTCTAGCCCTAGTGTCCCACTTATATTGTTTCTACTTAAAACATCTGGAAGCCATCACCAGCTTGGCCAGGAAGACTGTAAAAAATGATCAAATCTCAGCCTTTTGAGTTTTATGCAGACTTGGCCAGAGTAGCCAGGGATAGCAATCACTTTTATTGAAAACACCCTGTTTGTTTCAGATCCCTGAGAAAAGGTACGTTCATAAATGCAAATCAGTACATCCATTTAATCAACAGGTATGTTGCAACCCATGTGTTGCAAACAGATTGCAGAGGATGTTTGCTCAGACTTTACTTCGGAAGAATGAAATAAGGAAATAATGATTGGTTTCCTGTATTTAGAAAAATGAAACTGGGATATTTTCAATGTTAGTGAGTTTTACAGATACAGTACCTTCTTGCCTTAGGAAGGCACTCTAATATCAGAAAGCTCTCATGCTATTTTGTAAGCGTACAGTGACCTTTGCAAAAGAATTGTGTTGATAGGTATATTCATTGCTCCAAAAAATCAAGTCATAAGCATACCCAAGCTTTTTTTTTTTTATAGAGAATTCATTTAGGGAGGTTGATTCCAATTTCCAAATATTCCCTCTTTCCCTCCTCAGAGAGTTCATTAAATTATTTGATGCAGAAGACATTTTGGAATGATAGCACTTACATTTCTCTGATATCCATTCTCCTGTCTTCTAAATATAAGGCCTGTTTAAAATGCCATGCTGGCCTGAGAGGAAGGTCTTTTGGCCTTAAATATGGTATAGATATTTTTTAGCAAAAAGTACAAGTCACTTTGCTGAGAAAATATCTAAGGATTTTTGGAATCTGTATGTTTGGAATATCATACCCCCCCCCCGAGATCAGATCAGATTAATCCTGGTCTTTCACAAAATGTTAATCTGGAGGTGCTCCAAGTCCTGCTGATTGGGATGGCCAATTGAGAGATTTGTTAATTGTTTTGTTTGGGTTTAGGTGACCCTTGTTGATTTTCTCATTCTTTAGTAATATTTTGTTCTATAATTTATTTTAGTGTTGTTGGCTTCATAGTTACATTTACAAGATGGGTGGCAATATACGGTAAATGGAATGAATAAATAAATGTGCATATGTGTGAAGAAACTTAGAGCCAGCTTCCCTAACATTAGTGTTTTGTGTGTCTGTGTGTATGACTAGTCAGTCTCTCATGATTTTGCCCATCTACTCAGATCTCTAAAGAAGGATCTGCTGAGCCCACTCTGAGATCTTCTTCCATTGCATCCTGAGTTATAAGAATTTGGAATCCTTGTCTTATTGTGGATTATTGTGGCTCCAATTTCCCCCCTCCCCCGGATTGGTAATATTATATTACTAATATAATGGTAGCTAAAATTGAAAGAAATGTAGCAAAAAATGCAAAATTCCATTAAAATCAGTGACGTGCAATTACAGTAGTTCAGACTACAGTAAAAGAAATTATAGTTTGGACTAACCAGGCATTGTTCACTAGTGCAGTGGTTCTCAACCTTTTTAATGCCGCGACCCCAACCGGTCGTAAGTCGAGGACTAAACCGGTCGTAAGTCGAGGACTAAACCGGTCGTAAGTTGAGGACTAAACCGGTCATAAGTTGAGGACTACCCAACCGGTCGTAAGTCGAGGACTTTCCCTGCCCGGGAGTGCCGCGCATGCGTGGTTCCACCCCCTGCGCCGGCCGAGGCATAGCTGGCAAGCGGCAGAGACGGAGCAGGCCGACCACC
The DNA here is from genome assembly GCF_001527695.2 of Protobothrops mucrosquamatus. Lineage (NCBI taxonomy): Eukaryota > Metazoa > Chordata > Lepidosauria > Squamata > Viperidae > Protobothrops > Protobothrops mucrosquamatus. Next base: position 72,263 of record NW_015389386.1, read on the forward strand.
AGCTGGCCCAGCCCAAGGGAGGTAAGGCACCCGCCAGAAAAGGGGAAAAAATGGCGGACAAAAAAAATGGCGGAGAGCCTTGCTTGGTGACCCCCATGAAATGGTCGATCGACCCCAAATGGGGTCCCGACCCACAGGTTGAGAACCACTGCACTAGTGGCTATATAATCTATAAAAATATCATTGTATCCCATTTCCATCCTTTTGTATTTATGAAAAAGATTTAAGCACATAGGTTTAACTTTAGGTTCCTAAACTTTACATCTGTTAAATATATATCATTAGCCAGCTCCCCTTTAAAAAAAAACCCTGCTACAGTATGTGTTTCATTTAAGATTTTTTCTGTTCTTGACATTTTAGAACACAGTGGTGTTCAAATAAAACATCTGGCCTTTCTTTAAAAAAAATTGCTATGGTATGTGTTTCATTTAAGACCTTTTCTCTTCTTGACATTTTAGAACACAACTGTGTTCAAATAAAAACATTTGAAACATGATTTTTCAATCAAATTTTAAAAACAACTGAGGCTGCAGAAAACTGATGAGGTATTTCAGATGACCTTGAAAATCAGTAAATGCCAGTTCAGGAAATGCCTGTCAACACATTGTGTCAGTAATGACTCATTAATGGAAATGGATGCTTGCTTTATTTTGTTAAATGGTTTTGGTTTATTTTCTACAATTAAACTCTGAAATTCTTATGAATGAACTATAAAAACAGCCACCTACCTAACTTTAACCAGTATATCAGGTGTTCACATTTTGGCACATCATTTTAAGTTTTCTCCCAAAGGCTAAATACCTACATTTAAATTTGCTTATCTTTAGTCTAATTTGAATGTGCGTAAGTAATAATGTGTTGCATGGTTTTGAAACACTGCAACTTTACAGTTCTATACTGTATTTTCTGATTAATTGCTCGTCCTCTTCTTTTCCTAAAAATTGCCAATTGTAATGAGCTCAAAGACACCACTGAGATACAGAATCATATATTTCAACAGCTTTTAACCTTCGTAATAATATTGCTTTATTTATTGCTTTCATATTAATAATATTGCTTTATTGCTTTGAACATTTCATAGATGTGGATTAATAAGCAAAAAGGTGTGATACTGTGATACTTTATAAAGGACTTTACATACATGTATAACATATATATTTATCAGTTTATAGATCCATAAAATTTTGTTGTTGCATGTAGCAAGGCAAAGAAGTGAAATTGTTCAAATCCTGTGAAAAGTGTGTGACCTGGATAGAGCTATGCCAAGGGTAGGCAACTACGTCCCCTTTACAACTTGTGGACTTCAACTCCCAGAATTCCTGAACCAACCATGCTATGTATTAGCAACAATAATGGCAGGGTTCATTGCTCCAGAATGTGATCTGTGTTCAAAAGGAAAGGATGCTGGAGATCCCAAGTTAAATGATTCTGTAGCAGAATGTGCATGGTCAGTACCAGTTATCAATGGAATAGAATAGAATAGAATAGAATAGAATAGAATAGAATAGAATAGAATAGAATAGAATAGAATAGAATAGAATAGAATATGGAAGGGAACTTATACCATCTCAGACAAGTGACTGTCTAGCCTCTTTTTAAAAATCTCCAGTGATGGAGCAGCCACGATTTCTGGGGGCAAGCTATTCCACTGGTTAATTGTCCTCACTGTCAGGAAGTTTCTCCTTAATTCCAAGTTGATTCTCTCTTTGACCAGTTTCCAACCATTGTTTCTCGTTCTTCCCTCTGGTGCTTTGGTGAACAACCTGGCCTCCTTTGCCCTGTGGCAGCCCCTCAAATACTGGAATACTGCTATCATGTCTCCCCTATTTCTTCTTTTCTTTAGACTAGCCAGATCCAAGTCCTGCAGACATTCTTCGAATGTTTTAGTATCCAGGCCTTTGATCGTCTTAGTTGCTCTTCTCTGAATTTTTTCCAAACTCTCAACATCTTTTTTGTGATATGGTGACCCAAATTGGCTGCAGTATTCCAGGTGTGGCCTTACTAGGGTTTTATAAAGCGGAACTAATACTTCATGTGATCTTGATTCTATGCCTCTGTTTATACAACCCAGGATTGTATTAGCTTTTTTGGCTGCTGCTGCACACTGCTGGCTCATAGTCAAGTGATTGTCCACCAGGACTCCAAGGTCGCTCTCACAGTTACTGTTTTTAAGCCAGGTCTCGCCCAGTCTGTACTTGTACCTTTGATTTTTCCTCCCTAAATGTAAAATTTTGCTTTTCTCCACATTGAAACTCATTTTGTTGAACAGGGCCCATTGTTCAAGTTTGTCAAGATCTTTTTGGATCTTGAGTTTGTTGGCTACTCCTGCCAATTTGGTGTTATCTCCAAATTTGATGAGTTCCCCTTCAATTCCCTCATCCAAGTCATTGATGAAGATATTAAAGAGTACTGGGCCTAAGACAGAACCTTGTTGTACCCCACTGCTTGCTTCTCTCCATGTGGATGTAGTGCCATTGAGGACTACTAGTTGAATACGGTTTGTCAGCCAGCTACAGATCCATCTGGTGGTGATGTTGTCTATTCCACCTTTTTCTAGCTTATCAAGGAGTAGGTTGTGGTCTACCTTATCAAATGCCTTACTGAAGTCTAAGTATACTACATCTATAGTATTTCGCTGGTCTATTAGTTAATCACTTTACCGAAGAATGAAATAAGATTAGTTTGGCATGATCTGTTTTTGAGAAACCATGCTGGCTACTAGTTATAACTTTGTTTGCTTCTATTTGTTTGCAGATCTTTTTTTTGATAATCTTTTCCAGGATCTTCCCAGGTATTGATGTTAGACTGATTAATCTGTAGTTTCCTGGGTGGTTTTTTTCCTTTCTTGAAGATGAGAACCACATCAGCCCTTTTCCAATCCTCAGGTATTTTCCCGGTGCCCCAGGATTTTTGAAAGATATGGTGCAATGGTTCTGAGATAACATCTGCCAGCTCCTTCAGAACTCTGGAATGTAATCTGTCGGGTCTTGGTGATTTATATTCATCAAGGTCAGATAGGTATTCTCTTACCATTTTCTTGCTTATTTTTTGTTTCTAGTTTGTCTTTTGCAGTGTTTTTTTTTGTATGTTGAGCTATAGTTTCTTTTTGTGTGAAGACTGATGCAAAGTATGAATTAAGCAGTTCTGCTTTCTCCCTGTTGCCTGTTATTTCCTTGCCATCTTTTCTCTTTAGTGGACCTACAGTTTCCTTGACTTTTTTCTTGTTATTAATATATCGGAAGAAACTTTTTTTTTATTATTCTTGATTTCTGTTGCAAATCATTGTTCGGTCTGAGCCTTTGCTTTCCTGACTTCATATTTGCATGTTCTGGCTGTCTGCTGATAATCGGCCTTAGTTATGTGACCCTTTTTCCATTTCTTGTATTAGTCCTTTTTGTCTTTCAATTTGTCAGAGAGATCTTTGTGCAGCCATGCTGGTTTCTTCTTGAGTTTCTTGTTGTTTTTCAGTGGTATTGTACTGGTCTGGGCTTTTATGAACACATTTTTCAGAGTTTCCCATGTTTTGGGGGTTATTTTCCCCTTTAGGATTTTCATCCATGGGATCTTTCCTAGGTTCTCTCTGAGTTTGTTAAAGTCAGCTCTTTTGAAGTTTAACAGTCTGGTTGGATTGTTTTCTGTTGCTAGTGTTTGCATTATATTAAATTCCAGTATGACGTGGTCACTTTCGTGGTTCCAGTAACTTCAACTTCCTCTATCACTTCTTCTCTATTAGTAAGAATTAAGTCCAGTATATTTATTTATTTATTATTTTATTTATTTATTTTATTTGATTTATATCCCGCCCTTCTCCCAACGGGACTCAGGGCGGCTCACAACATATTAAAAAACATAAACACATTTACAACCCCACCCAAGTAAAACCAATTAAAACCGAATATTTAAAGCTGTGCTATTTAAAATTACTCTTAAGATAAACCCGATTTAAAATCCTCCCTAGGCCAGGTCCGCTTGCTGAAAAAGCCATGTCTTGAGGGCGCGGCGGAAAGTAAGGAGATCCGGAATCGTCCGGATCTTGGGGGGTAGTTCGTTCCAGAGGGTGGGGGCACCCACAGAGAAGGCCCTCCCCCTGGGGGTCGCCAGCCGACATTGCTTGGCTGACGGCACCCTGAGGAGACTCACTCTGTGGGAGCGTACTGGTCTATGGGAGGGAATCTGTGGCAGAAGGCGGTCTCGGAGATAACCAGGTCCGATGCCATGGAGCGCTTTAAAGGTGGTAACTAACACCTTAAAGCGCACCCGGAAGGCCACTGGCAACCAGTGCAGCTCGCGCAGCAGCGGTGTTACATGGGAGCGACG
>NW_015389386.1:77758-121785 GCF_001527695.2 Protobothrops mucrosquamatus
CGGTTCGGCTGGCCCTCCAACTGCTCTCTAGGCGTCTTTTCCGACGTTTCATCTCTCTCAGCTCCCCGGTAAACCAGGGAGCCAGTCGAGATCTACGTCGGGTCAGAGGCCGCAAAGGCACGACTCGGTCCAATGCTGCGGCGGCAGTTGTCTCCCAAGCCGCCGCCTGATTTTCCGCCGAGTCGTGGACCAGATCCTCTGGATATGGCCCAAGCTCCGTCAGGAACCTCTCAGGGTCCATCATATAGCTTTATGTCTAGTTTCCTCCTCCACCTTTTGGATGACAAAGTTGTCAGCTAGGTTGGTTAGGAATCTGTTTGATCTCCTGCTCACTGCAGAGTTTGTCTCCCAGTTGATATCGAGATAGTTGTAGTCTCCCATTGCTATTGTGGTATGCTTCCTACATACATTTGTTAACTGGTTGGCAAAGAGTTCATCTTAATAGGTTGGTCTTAATAGGGAAAGCAAAGTCCTACATATAAGGTTTGGGAAAGTCATGTTTATAAGCTACTAGGTAGCTACTATCTCAGCACCTGTCAACAGGAACGTGACATGACAAAGAACCCACTTCTTTAAGATAGGGAAGGAGAATGGTGATGGATCATAGCAGCAAAGAAATAAAACAAAATTCATTACTACTGCCATCTGGTGGCCTTCTGCATTTGTGCAGTCCCAAATGGATAATTAGGGAAGCAGTGCTCAGTAGGATAGAAAGGATTAAGATAAGATAGATAAGATTAGACAGATAGACCTTTATTGTCATTTTTTTACTGTGGGCACAATGGCACACATTAAAAATGAAATTTAGTTGCTTGCTCTCAAAGTGTACACATAAGAGATCCCACTGGGAGACCACCTCAGATTGATTCCATACAGACAGCACCAAGCATCTCTAATAAAAACAGAGCACCTTAATTGCTTTTGCAGAAAACAAAATACAAGAATGAAATAAAACTGAAGGCAATAATATCTAGACAACCCTCCCAATACAGAGAAACACACTAGGTGTGTGTGGCAGGATGATAGCATTATACAACTCTAATAAAAAAAAAAAGCCACCACTTTAATTTTGAATGGCCTCTATTTACGAATATTTAAATGACAACTTTTTTTTTTTTTTTTAAGTCGACAGTCTTGATCTGAAGAATACTCGATAGCTTTTTTTTTACAGAGCGTCCCACGTCGACTCCGTGACAGCTGTTTAACCACGTTTTCCCATTCAGGCCGACGGTTCATAAAAGAGAAAAGAAGCAAAGGAGTGGAGATTCCCACTCACACCCGCTCTCACACACACAGAGAGACACACACACACCGAGGGCAGGCTGGCAGACGTTATAATCCAAATAACGTCCACTTTCCCCCCAATTAGTTAATTCGAGACATTCATCCAGTATAGCCAAACCTATCCAACAGGGCACATCCTCGAGTTCGTCCTAGTGTTTCTAAACCTTGACAATTTTAAGGCATGTGGACTTCAACTCCCAGAATTCCACAGCCAGCAATGCTGGCTGTGGAATTCTGGGAGTTGAAGTCCACATGCCTTAACATTGTCAAGGTTGAGAAACACTGGTCACTACAGCAACGGCTTCCAGAGAAGCAGAGCTCTGTTTCCATCTTACAGGAGAAACAACCAACGGTCCAGCCTCACAAAAACGAGGGCGGTCAGGTAGACGCTGCAAAACCCGGACGATCCCCAGATGGCAGCCAAGAGCAAGCGAGCTCTCGCCCCGTCCTTCGCACCCGAGCCCTCTTTTTTCCCCCGTCCGCTTCCTCCACCGCGGGCGCCTCTCGTCCTTCTCCCGCTGCCCGGCCGCTGCAATCCTCGTCCTTTCATTGGCTACCACGCCGAGGAGCGCCGGCTCCCGCTGTTTGCCTATTGGCTGAGGTGCCTCTGCAGGACGCCGAGGAGTGGAGGGGCCGCTCGGCGTGTCATTCGGGCGGCGCAAGCGCATTGGCCTCCGTTATTGTTAAAACAATTGTAGCAGAGCCGACGGGTACATTGTAGCTGTGAACGCCCCCTCCGGGTTTTCTGCCTCCCTCGGAGCGACGCCTTCCAGCCCCGTNACTTGGAATACTGCATCCAGTTTTGGTCACCACGATGTAAAAAAGATGCTGAGACTCTAGAAAGAGTACAGAGAAGAGCAACAAAGATGATTAGGGGACTGGAGGCCAAAGCATATAAGGAAAGGCTGCTGGAATTGGATATGTCTAGTTTAACGAAGAGAAGGACGAGGGGGGACATGATAGCAGTGTTCCAATATCTGAGGGGCTGCCACAAAGAAGAGGGAGTGAAACTATTCTCCAAAGCGCCTGAAGGCAGGACAAGAACCAACGGGTGGAAACTAATCAAGGAAAGAAGCAACCTAGAACTAAGGAGAAACTTCCTGACAGTTAGAACAATTAACCAGTGGAACAACTTGCCTCCAGAAGCAGTGAGTGCTCCAACACTGGAAGTTTTTAAGAAGAAACTGGACAGCCATTTGTCCGAAATGGTATAGGGTTTCCTGCCTGAGCAGGGGATTGGACTACATGACCCCCAAGGTCCCTTCCAACTTTATCATTATTATTATTATAGATTCAAACCAAATAAACCAGCAGTAATGATGTCACAGGTAGCCCTCGGCTTATGACAGTTTAATGACCGTTTAATGACCGTGCGAAGTACAATGGCACTGAAAAAAGTGACTTAGGACCGTTTTTTTCACGCTTGCAATCATTGCAGCATCCCCTGGGATCAAAATTCAGACGCTTGACAATTGCTTCATCTGTACGATGGCTGCAGTGTCCCCGGGATATGAGATCAGCTTTTGCAACCTTCTGATAAGCAAAGTCAATGAGGAAGCCAGAGTTACCTAACAACTGTGTTACTAATTTAACAACCGCAGGGATTCACTTAACAATTGTGGCAAGAGAGGTCGTAAAATGGGCCAAACCTCAACAAACATCTCGCTTAGCAACAGAAATTTTGGGCTCAATTGTGGTCTTAAGTTGAGGACTATCTGTATTTGTCTGAACTCTGTCCCAGGTCTATTGAAGATGAAATGTATTTATTGCAGAAATTCATGGGGAGACAGCTCCAATTGTTGTTGTTAATTGCGAAGTTGTGTCCGACCCATCACGACCCCATGGACAACGTTCCTCCAGGCCTTCCTGTCCTCTACCATCTTCTGGAGTCCATTTAAGCTCACGCCTACAGCTTCAGTGACTCCATCCAGCCACCTCATTCTCTGTCGTCCCCTTCTTCTATTGCCCTCAATCTTTCCCAGCATCAGGCTCTTCTCCAGGGAGTCCTTCCTTCTCATTAGGTGGCCAAAGTACTTGAGTTTCAACTTCAGGATCTGGCCTTCTAAAGAGCAACAGCTCCAATAATTCTCAGCTAGTCTAGCCCTAGTGTCCCACTTATATTGTTTCTACTTAAGACATCTGGAAGCCATCACCAGCTTGGCCAGGAAGACTGTAAAAAAGGATCAAATCTCAGCCTTTTGAGTTTTATGCAGACTTGGCCAGAGTAGCCAGGGATAGCAATCACTTTTATTGAAAACACCCTGTTTCAGATCCCTGAGAAAAGGTACGTTCATAAATGCAAATCAGTACATCCATTTAATCAACAGGTATGTTGCAACCCATATGTTGCAAACAGATTGCAGAGGATGTTTGCTCAGACTTTACTTCGGAAGAATGAAATAAGGAAATAATGATTGGTTTCCTGTATTTAGAAAAATGAAACTGGGATATTTTCAATGTTAGTGAGTTTTACAGATACAGTACCTTCTTGCCTTAGGAAGGCACTCTAATATCAGAAAGCTCTCATGCTATTTTGTAAGCCTACAGTGACCTTTGCAAAAGAATTGTGTTGATAGGTATATTCATTGCTCCAAAAAATCAAGTCATAAGCATACCCAAGCTTTTTTTTTTATATAGAGAATTCATTTAGGGAGGTTGATTCCAATTTCCAAATATTCCCTCTTTCCCTCCTCAGAGAGTTCATTAAATTATTTGATGCAGAAGACATTTTGGAATGATAGCACTTACATTTCTCTGATATCCATTCTCCTGTCTTCTAAATATAAGGCCTGTTTAAAATGCCATGCTGGCCTGAGAGGAAGGTCTTTTGGCCTTAAATATGGTAGTATAGATATTTTTTTAGCAAAAAGTACAAGTCACTTTGCTGAGAAAATATTTAAGGATTTTTGGAATCTGTATGTCTGGAATATCATACCCCCCCCCCCCGAGATCAGATCAGATTAATCCTGGTCTTTCACAAAATGTTAATCTGGAGGTGCTCCAGGTCCTGCTGATTGGGAGGTTAAATGGCCAATTGAGAGATTTGTTAATTGTTTTGTTTGGGTTTAGGTGACCCTTGTTGATTTTCTCATTCTTTAGTAATGTTTTGTTCTATAATTTATTTTAGTGTTGTTGGCTTCATAGTTACATTTACAAGATGGGTGGCAATATAAATGGAATGAATAAATAAATGTGCATATGTGTGAAGAAACTTAGAGCCAGCTTCCCTAACATTAGTGTTTTGTGTGTCTGTGTGTATGACTAGTCAGTCTCTCATAATTTTGCCCATCTACTCAGATCTCTGAAGAAGGATTTGCTGAGCCCACTCTGAGATCTTCTTCCATTGCATCCTGAGTTATAAGAATTTGGAATCCTTGCCTTAATGCTGAAAAGAAGACTAACAAAGGATTATTGTGGCTCCAATTTTCCCCCTCCTCTGGACTGGTAATATTATACTACTAATATAATGGTAGCTAAAATTGAAAGAAATGTAGCAAAAAATGCAAAATTCCATTAAAATCAGTGACATGCAATTACAGTAGTTCAGACTACAGTAAAAGAAATTATAGTTTGGAATAACCAGGCATTGTTCACTAGTGGCTATATAATCTATAAAAATATCATTGTATCCCATTTCCATCCTTTTGTATTTATGAAAAAGATTTAAGCACATAGGTTTAACTTTAGGTTCCTAAACTTTACATCTATTAAATATATATCATTAGCCAGCTCCCCTTTAAAAAAAAAAAACCCTGCTACAGTATGTGTTTCATTTAAGATTTTTTCTATTCTTGACATTTTAGAACACAGTGGTGTTCAAATAAAACATCTGGCCTTTCTTTAAAAAAAATTGCTATGGTATGTGTTTCATTTAAGACCTTTTCTCTTCTTGACATTTTAGAACACAACTGTGTTCAAATAAAAACATTTGAAACATGATTTTTCAATCAAATTTTAAAAACAACTGAGGCTGCAGAAAACTGATGAGGTATTTCAGATGACCTTGAAAATCAGTAAATGCCAATTCAGGAAATGCCTGTCAACACATTGCGTCAGTAATGACTCATTAATGGAAATGGATGCTTGCTTTATTTTGCTAAATGTTTTTGGTTTATTTTCTACAATTAAACTCTGAAATTCTCTTATGAATGAACTATAAAAAGAGCCACCTACCTAACTTTAACCAGTATATCAGGTGTTCACATTTTGGTACATCATTTTAAGTTTTCTCCCGAAGGCTAAATACCTACATTTAAATTTGCTTATCTTTAGTCTAATTTGAATGTGCGTAAGTAATAATGTGCTGCATGGTTTTGAAACACTGCAACTTTACAGTTCTATACTGTATTTTCTGATTAATTGCTCGTCCTCTTCTTTTCCTAAAAATTGCCAATTGTAATGAGCTCAAAGACACCACTGAGATACAGAATCATATATTTCAACAGCTTTTAACCTTCGTAATGATAATATTGTTTTATTTATTGCTTTCATATTAATAATATTGCTTTATTGCTTTGAACATTTCATAGATGTGGATTAATAAGCAAAAAGGTATGATACTTTGATACTTTATAAAGGACTTTACATACATGTATAACATATATATTTATCAGTTTATAGATCCATGAAATTTTGTTGTTGCATGTAGCAAGGCAGAGAAGTGAAATTGTTCAAATCCTGTGAAAAGTGTGTGACCTGGATAGAGTTATGCCAAGGGTGGGCAACTACGGCCCCTTTACAACTTGTGGACTTCAACTCCCAGAATTCCTGAACCAACCATGCTATGTATTAGCAACAATAATGGCAGGGCTCATTGCTCCAGAATGTGATCTGTGTCAAAAGGAAAGGATGCTGGAGATCCCAAGTTAAATGATTCTGTAGCAGAATGTGCATGGTCAGTACCAGTTATCAATGGAATGGAATGGAATGGAATGGAATGGAATAGAATAGAATAGAATAGAATAGAATAGAATAGAATAGAATAGAATAGAATAGAATATGGAAGGGAACCTATACTATCTCAGACAAGTGACTGTCTAGCCTCTTTTTAAAAATCTCCAGTGATGGAGCAGCCACGATTTCTGGGGGCAAGCTATTCCACTGGTTAATTGTCCTCACTGTCAGGAAGTTGCTCCTTAATTCCAAGTTGTTTCAGTTTCCAACCATTGTTTCTCGTTCTTCCCTCTGGTGCTTTGGTGAACAACCTGGCTCCCGCTGCCCTGTGGCAGCCCTTCAAATGCTGGAATACTGCTATCATGTCTCCCCTATTTCTTCTTTTCTTTAGACTAGCCAGACCTAAATCCTGCAGCCGTTCTTCGAATGTTTTAGTATTCAGGCCTTTGATCATCTTAGTTGCTCTTCTCTGAATTTTTTCCAAACTCTCAACATCTTTTTTGTGATATGGTGACCAAAATTGGCTGCAGTATTCCAGGTGTGGTCTTACTAGGGTTTTATAAAGCGGTACTAATACTTCACGTGATCTTGATTCTATGCCTCTGTTTATACAACCCAGGATTGTATTAGCTTTTTTGGCTGCTGCTGCACACTGCTGACTCATAGTCAAGTGATTGTCCACCAGGACTCCAAGGTCCCTCTCACAGTTACTGTTTTTAAGCCAGGTCTCGCCCAGTCTGTACTTGTACCTTTGAGTTTTCCTCCCTAAATGTAAAATTTTGCTTTTCTCCACATTGAAACTCATTTTGTTGAAGAGGGCCCATTGTTCAAGTTTGTCAAGATCTTTTTGGATCTTGAGTTTGTCTTTTGGGGTGTTGGCTACTCCTGCCAATTTGGTGTTATCTCCAAATTTGATGAGTTCCCCTTCAATTCCCTCATCTAAGTCATTGATGAAGATATTGAAGAGCATTGGGCCTAAGACGGAACCTTGCGGTACCCCATTGCTTACTTCTCTCCATGTGGATGTAGTACCATTGAGGACTACTCGTTGAGTACGGTTTGTCAGCCAGCTACAGATCCATCTGGTGGTGATGTTGTCTATTCCACCTTTTTCTAGCTTACCAAGGAGTAGGTTGTGGTCTACCTTATCAAATGCCTTACTGAAGTCTAAGTATACTATGTCCATAGTATTTCGCTGGTCTATTAGTTGGTCACTTTACTGAAGAATGAAATAAGATTGGTTTGGCATGATCTGTTTTTGACAAACCCGTGCTGGCTACTAGTTATAACTTTGTTTGCTTCTATTTGTTTGCAGATTTGTTTTTTGATAATCTTTTCCAGGATCTTCCCAGGTATTGATGTTAGAATGATTAGACCAGGGGTAGTCAACTTTGGCTCTTTTATGACTCGTGGACTTCAACTCCCAGAATTACTGAGCCAGCTGTGCTGGCTCAGGAATTCTGGGAGTTGAAGTCCACGAGTCATAAAAGAGCCAAGGTTGACTACCCCTGGATTAGACTGTAGTTTCCTGGGTGTTTTTTTTTCTTTTCTTGAAGATGGGAACCACATCAGCCGTTTCCCAATCCTCAGGCATTTCCCCGTGCCCCAGGATTTTTGAAAGATATGGTGCAATGGATCTGAGATAACATCTGCCAGCTCCTTCAGAACTCTGGAATGTAATCTGTCGGGTCCTGGTGATTTATATTCATCAAGGTCAGATAGGTGTTCTCTTACCATTTTCTTGCTTATTTTAATTTTTGTTTCTAGTTTGTCTTTTGCAGTGGGTTTTTTTTTGTATGTTGCGCTATAGTTTCTTTTTGTATGAAGACTGATGCAAAGTATGAATTAAGCAGTTCTGCTTTCTCCCTGTTGCCTGTTATTTCCTTGCCATCTTTTCTCTTTAGTGGACCTACAGTTTCCTTGACTTTTTTCTTGTTATTAATATACCACCTTTAAAGCGCTCCATGGCATCGGACCTGGATATCTCCGAGACCGCCTTCTGCCACAGATTTCCTCTCACGGACCAGTACGCTCCCACAGAGCGGGCCTCCTCAGGGTGCCGTCGGCCAAGCAGTGTCGGCTGGCGACCCCCAGGGGGAGGGTCTTCTCTGTGGGTGCCCCCACCCTCTGGAACGAACTACCCCCCGAGATCCGGACGATTCCGGATCTCCTATCTTTTCGCCGCGCCCTCAAGACATGGCTTTTAGTCGTTCGCCCAGACCGGATCCCTCTTAAAATTTATCCCTGTTAAAATTAGTCTTAAAATTAATTGTGTCGCAATTTATAAACAAAAATTAACCGATTTATTGGGGACAATGTTTGTGTTGTTTTAATATGCTGTGAGCCGCCCTGAGTCCTGTAGGGAGAAGGGCGGCATATAAGTCTAAATAAATAAATAAATAAAATAAATATCGGAAGAAACTTTTTTTATTATTCTTGATTTCTGTTGCAAGTCTTTGTTCGTTCTGAGCCTTTGCTTTCCTGACTTCATCTTTGCATGTTCTGGCTGTCTGCTGATAATCGGCCTTAGTTATGTGACCCTTTTTCCATTTTTTGTATTAGTCCTTTTTGTCTTTCAATTTGTCAGAGAGATCTTTGTGCAGCCATGCTGGTTTCTTCTTGAGTTTCTTGTTTTTTTCTTTTTCAGTGGTATTGTACTGGTATGGGCTTTTATGATCACATTTTTCAGAGTTTCCCATGTTTTGGGGGTTGTTTTCCCCTTTAGGATTTTCATCCATGGGATCTTTCCTAGGTTCTCTCTGAGTTTGTTAAAGTCAGCTCTTTTGAAGTTTAACAGTCTGGTTGGATTGTTTTCTGTTACTAGTGTTTGCATTATATTAAATTCCAGTATGACGTGGTCACTTTCGTGGTTCCAGTAACTTCAACTTCCTCTATCACTTCTTCTCTATTAGTAAGAATTAAGTCCAGTATAGCTTTATGTCTAGTTTCCTCCTCCACCTTTTGGATGACAAAGTTGTCGGCTAGGTTGGTTAGGAATCTGTTTGATCTCCTGCTCACTGCAGAGTTTGTCTCCCAGTTGATATCGGGATAGTTGTAGTCTCCCATTGCTATTGTGGTATGCTTCCTACATACATTTGTTAACTGGTTGGCAAAGAGTTCATCTTAATAGGTTGGTCTTAATAGGGAAAGCAAAGTCCTACATATAAGGTTTGGGAAAGTCATGTTTATAAGCTACTAGGTAGCTACTATCTCAGCACCTGTCAACAGGAACGTAACATGACAAAGAACCCACTTCTTTAAGATAGGGAAGGAGAATGGTGATGGATCATAGCAGCGAAGAAATAAAACAAAATTCATTACTACTGCCATCTGGTGGTCTTCTGCATTTGTGCAGTCCCAAATGGATAATTAGGGAAGCAGTGCTCAGTAGGATAGAAAGGATTAAGATAAGATAGATAAGATTAGACAGATAGACCTTTATTGTCATTTTTTTACTGTGGGCACAATGGCACACATTAAAAATGAAATTTAGTTGCTTGCTCTCAAAGTGTACACATAAGAGATCCCACTGGGAGACCACCTCAGATTGATTCCATACAGACAGCACCAAGCATCTCCAATAAAAACAGAGCACCTTAATTGCTTTTGCAGAAAACAAAATACAAGAATGGAATAAAACTGAAGGCAATAATATCTAGGCAACCCTCCCAATACAGAGAAACACACTAGGTGTGTGTGGCAGGATGATAGCATTATACAACTCTAATAAAAAAAAAGCCACCAATCTTAACTGGTCATTCTTTAATTTTGAATGGCCTCTATTTACGAATATTTAAATGACAACTTTTTTTTTTTTTTTTTAAGTCGACAGTCTTGATCTGAAGAATACTCGATAGCTTTTTTTTTACAGAGCGTCCCACGTCGACTCCGTGACAGCTGTTTAACCACGTTTTCCCATTCAGGCCGACGGTTCATAAAAGAGAAAAGAAGCAAAGGAGTGGAGATTCCCACTCACACCCGCTCTCACACACAGAGAGAGACACACACACACCGAGGGCAGGCTGGTAGACGTTATAATCCAAATAACGTCCACTTTTCCCCCCAATTAGTTAATTCGAGACATTCATCCAGTATAGCCAAACCTATCCAACAGGGCACATCCTCGAGTTCGTCCTAGTGTTTCTAAACCTTGACAATTTTAAGGCATGTGGACTTCAACTCCCAGAATTCCACAGCCAGCAATGCTGGCTGTGGAATTCTGGGAGTTGAAGTCCACATGCCTTAAAATTGTCAAGGTTGAGAAACACTGGTCACTACAGCAACGGCTTCCAGAGAAGCAAAGCTCTGTTTCCATCTTACAGGAGAAACAACCAACGGTCCAGCCTCACAAAAACGAGGGCGGTCAGATGGACGCTGCAAAACCCGGACGATCCCCAGATGGCAGCCAAGAGCAAGCGAGCTCTCGCCCCGTCCTTCGCACCCGAGCCCTCTTTTTTTTCCCCCGTCCGCTTCCTCCACCGCGGGCGCCTCTCGTCCTTCTCCCGCTGCCCGGCCGCTGCAATCCTCGTCCTTTCATTGGCTACCACGCCGAGGAGCGCCGGCTCCACGACAAACGGATAACCGACTCCACGGAGACGTCCTGCGGCTCCTCACCTCCCCGGCGAGCCGCACAGTAAGCCCGCCGCGTTCGCGTAACCGGAGGCAATAACAATTTTGTTAACATCGTCTCGGCTGCCCATGTAACATCGACACTTGCGGGGGAGGCCCAAAAGACGGAGGGAGCCTCGCTGCGGAAGGTCGGGGCACGGGTTCATCGCGGGCGGCGGTGGCGGGAGCAGCATGCCGGTGAGCAATTCGCCCCCCCCCAGCCTTCCCTCTGCTCCTTTCCCCCCCCCCCCGCCGGCTCCTGCGCTCCGCCGCGCCGCGGCCCGTTGCTAGGGGCGGCGCTGCCAGGAGAGCCAAGCGAGGTTGGGCACCAGGGGGTGGCAGGGTGGCGGGCTGGCTGCGGGCTGCGGGCGTCTGCACGGGGCTGTTCCGGGGGCCCTTAGAGAACGTGCGGAGGCGCCTTCACGTGTCTCGCAAGGCGGATCCTCCCGGGCTGGACCTGGAGACCCCTCGCCCAGTAAAATCCCACGAGCCGCAAGGATTGTGAATCCGAAATAAAAAGCATAGGAGGTCAGGTAGCAATCGCAGCCAGCGCCTGTGCGATGCCGGGCCTCGAGTTAAGGCAGGGGTAGGCAACCTTGGCTCTTTTATGACTCGTGGACTTCAATTCCCTGCTGGCTCAGGAATTCTGGGAGTTGAAGTCCACGAGTCATAAAAGAGCCAAGGTTGCCTACCCCTGAGTTAAGGTAAACCTCTCCCCCCCCCATCCACATGTGATGGACGACCCCGCCCCTCGCTGCCCTCTCGCAGGAACCTAGCGCTGGCTGCCAATACAGGTAGTCCTCTCGACCTACCAGCACAACTCAGCCCGAAATTTCCGTGGCTCAGCGAGACAGTTGTTCAGTGAGTTTGGGCCCATTTTACGACCTTTCTTGCCAGAGTTGTTAAGTGAATCTCTGCACTTGTTAGTAACATGGTTGTTAAGTGAATCTGGCTTTCCCATTGACTTTGCTTGTCAGAAGGTCACAAAAGATGATCAAAAGCCCCCCCCCCAGGGACATTGTAACCCCTTTGTCAGAATCTTGTCAGAAGATGATAAAAGTCCAGATTATTTAATGCCGCGACCCCAACCGGTCGTAAGTCGAGGACTAAACTGGTCGTAAGTCGAGGACTAAACCAGTCGTAAGTCGAGGACTAAACTGGTCGTAAGTCGAGGACTAAACCGGTCGTAAGTCGAGGACTTTCCCTGCCCGGGAGCGCCGCGCATACGTGGTTCTGCCCCCTGCGCCGGCCGAGGCGTAGCTGGCAAGCGGCAGAGACGGAGCAGGCTGACCACCAGCTGGCCCAGCCCAAGGGAGGTAAGGCACCCGCCGGAAAAGGGGGAAAAAAATGGCGGACAAAAAAATGGCAGACAGCCTTGCTTGGCGACCCCCATGAAATGGTCGATCGACCCCAAATGGGGTCCCAACCCACAGGTTGAGAACCACTGGATTAAAACTATATTTTAAAAGGAATAAATATATTTCTTCTAAAACTTCTAAAGTGCCTTTATTGAGCCCGCTAACCACAAGAAAATCATGCCAGATCAGATTGAGAATATTTCATAAAACATTTTGGTGCTTTCTTATTATTTTTTTCGGTGAGCACTTAACTATAATCCAAACATAGAGGATCTCATATTTTCCAAAAATGGTTATTGCCAAATTGCTTCAGAAAGTGTTTTATTTTTTCCTATGGGAGTTCTGACTGTAATCATATTTTTGCATCTTGGCTTTGTTTCTTGCTCTTTGCCGAATAATAATGAGGCATTTCTTTCTCCTTGTAGATCAACAGATCTGAAAAGCCAGACAAACCTGATAATTGCGATAATGTCAAAGTTGTGGTTCGTTGCCGGCCACTCAATGAGCGGGAGAAGGCGATGTGTTATAAAATGGCTGTCAATGTTGATGAAATGAGAGGCACTATTACTGTGCATAAAACAGATTCTTCCAATGAACCTCCCAAGACGTTCACTTTTGATACTGTATTTGGGCCAGAGAGCAAGCAACTTGATGTCTATAACTTGACTGCAAGGCCAATTATCGACTCTGTTCTGGAAGGTTACAATGGTAAGTGCTTCTTCATTCTAACAGGATGAAGAAAGGGGAGGAGGGAGAGCCAGTTGTAAACTTTTTTGCAACACAATTGCCTTCCCTAAACCTTAGAACTACTTTGCATTTGTGTGTGTGTGTGTGTGAATAGATATGTATAGACACACACATGCACAACTTTTATTCTATTTCATTATAAAATCCCCTACTAACAGAGTGGATTTGTTTCTTTTAACATCTCTACTTTGAGCCACAGAGAAGCAATCTTCAAAAGATTCCTTCAAAGTGCACTAAGATAGAGAAAGGTTGTACTTAGTTTCTGTGGAGACCTTTTTGCTCATAAAAATAATCATATGACGGTCTGCCTTTCTTCACATACATGTAATGCAAGATAACAGTCCGGTTAGACTTATTAAACCAGGATCAGCCAATCCAATGCTCACTATGTTTGGAAATAGCATCAGAGTCATGTCTGTTAAAGCTAAACTGTATACAAGTCTTTAGATACTTGTTTTCCCCTAACAGTTACAAAGACATTACAAATAGTCCATCTTGTTCATTAACCATTCAAAGTTGCAACGACATTGTATGAGAGGGATTTGCAACAGATCCTCATAGTTGTGGCCATTGCAGCAGCCTTTGGTCATGTAATCACCATTTGAGACCTTCTTTCCTGGCTTTTCACAAGCAAAGTCAATGAAAAAGACAGCAAGTCAATGGGGAAGACAGACACAGATGTTAGCCAGGATGCCGCTTGGGATTCATCTAAGAATGGCAACTGGGATTGCTGGAACTGCCGTCATAAATTGATAGAGTCACACTACATCACACTGTATAAACACATCACTTAGCGATGTAGTTTCTGGTCCCAATTGCTGTTGGTAAGTGAGGACTACCTATATACTCTTTGTGTGTGCAACTCCAAAGTGGTGTTTTTCTGGTGAGACATATGTGATCAGTCATTTCTTCGATTGTTGAGAGTTTGGGGGTGTTCAAAGATGCCCGTTTTTGGTTTTTTTTGTGAAACCTGATTTGCACATTCTGGATTAATGTGGACTTAATATGTTCATTTTGTGAAAACATTTTCTAACATTGAATAAATACACTGTATATAGAAAATTGTATTTTAGGCTTGGGGAAAAAAAATATAGGTAGTCCTTGACTTATGATTACAACTGAGCCCAAAATTTCTGTTGCTAAGCGAGACATTTGTTAACTGAGTTTTGTCCCATTTTATGACCTTTCATGCCATCGTTGTTAAGCGACTCACTGAAGTTGTTAAGTTAGCAAGACGGTTGTTAAGTGAATCTGGTTTCCCCATTGACTTTGCCTGTCAGAAGGTCGCAAAAGGTGATCATATGATCCCAGGACATTGCGACCATCATAACCCTGAGAGTTGCCAAGCATGTGAACTTCCATGTAACCATTGGGATGCTGGAATGGTCATAAGTGTGAAAAATGGTCATAAGTCGCTTTTTTCAGTGTCATAACTTTGAAGGGTCACTAAGCGAACTGTTGTGGGTTGAGAAAGGTATATTTTTAAACAAAAAGAAATCACAGTTTGATTCAGTAATGGGGTGAAAGAGCATCATGAATGAACACATGAGAAAGTGACATGAACATGTGAGAAAGTGACGTGCTTCATGCTTGGAAGTTTCATTAGGGATCCTTACTTGTTGGCGTGTACATACACAGCCATGGCCTGTCCCCTCAGGATAACTAGGAGTGCTAAAGAAAGGATTTATATTACAGGTACCATTTTTGCTTATGGACAGACTGGAACAGGAAAGACTTTTACTATGGAAGGTGTCCGGGCTGTACCAGAACTCAGGGGAATCATTCCCAATTCCTTTGCTCATGTATTTGGACACATTGCAAAGGCTGAAGGAGATACAAGGTAAAATAATTCATTTTCTTTCTGCCACTATCAGCTATACTTCGGAAGTGCTTTCCTGGACCAGACTGAAATTCCATCTCATCCAGGACTTGTTTTCTGACTGTGGAAAATTAGGTGCTGGTGGCAAAGCACAAGTAGGACACGAAGTAAGCGGATGTGGTCACACTGAGAGCTGGAAAGCACTGCCAGTGCTACTTGATCTTTTCTACCCAGAGTCTCAAGAACTTAGAAACAAATGCACGCTCCCTGCTCTCTTTGTGAACCAAAAGCTCTATTCACCCACATATTTATACATCGAGGCATGCTTACCTGACTCAAAGTCTAGGTGGCCAAGCTGGGTTTGAATTCCAGAAGAAATGAGGCAGGTACATAGTTTCCAACAAGTTTGACCAGTACTATTGTGGCACTTCTTTTATATCACTTGGCATTTTTGCTTCAGAATGCCATTGTCTCATCCACTTTACATGGGAACTGTCTGTTGTTTTAGGAATGGTTCTTGTTCTTCAGAGTCATCCATCTTGTCCTTGAACCGAACTCCTTTCTGCCTTTTGGGCCTTATATCTGTGGAGGGCAAATGCATCCTGCATTTTTTCACACATGCCCATTCACACAAATATATAGTCCAAAATTAGGCATTATCACTACAGTATATCGTTGCAGTGATTGGCATGGCTTGTTAGTAAGAACATATTGGCATTAATATACTGATTGGCATATGTTTTATTAATTAGTCTGATTAAGTCTGATTATACATGGTTAATGTATTTAAACAACTTTTAGTTTTCTTTTCATATTCAAAGATAGACAGCTTTTGAAATTTGCCTTAAAATATCTAATGCTCCTGTTGATTTGTCAGTAGCAATGACTTTTCTAAACTGATTAGATGTTTCATGAAAAAAAATACTTTGGTACATACTGCCTCTAACAGCACTCAGCACTCAGCTTCTTAGAAACTTACTTGCCACCCAGAGTCACTTGATAGTAAGATGGATGGCATATAGGTTTAATAAACAAATTTATAAATTTAATTAGGTATTTATTTCATTTAAAAAACTTGAGATCCACCAACTCAAGCCTTATCTGAAAGAAATATTGTGTACCAAAATTGTTTTGAACACGCTAACTTAAAGTAACCTGGTTATTACACATACACTTTTGACTATCCAAAGCTTTTTTCTTTTTAGTATAATTTAGAATAAAGGGAAATCATTTTGGTTGAACTGTCATTAAACAATTAAGAATAACCAATTCTTGGGCATTTCCTGTAGAGATTCTAGAAATTTGCAGTAGATCACCATTTAACAAGGTGGATTCACTATTCTCCTGTAGTTTTCCAGAAAAAATGGGATGCCTTACTGTAGAAATCTGCTCACAAAAGATCGGATTGTATTCCCTTGTCTTTACTTCATAGGTTTATGGGGAAATCATACTGGGCATGACATTTGTATTGCATTTCTATCTCAAATATATTTCTTTTCTTAATTTGAAATGCCCCAAATGGAATCTTTTTTTTTTAATGATAGAGGCTATAAGCCTCTTTTCAAAAGTTCCCTTAATTTTTTAAAATCATTTTTGTGTATCTTCCCCTTTCTCTTTCTCCCTCACTTAATCTTTCATAAATTAAAATTAATTCTGGCAATGTTTTTGCTGTAACTGTATTTTTAAACTTCAGGTTTTTGGTTCGAGTTTCTTACTTAGAAATCTACAATGAGGAAGTACGTGACCTCTTGGGAAAGGACCAGACACAGAGGCTTGAGGTAAAAACTTAAAACTCTTCGAAATAACGCCGATTATTTCGGAATAGGCTTTTTATGTGTTTGTTTTTCTAATGAAATGCACCATATTTGTATTATTTGTTTATATTTTATTTGAAAAATTAATAAAAAAATTTAATAAAAAAAACCCAAAACTTAAAACTCTTACCATTGTGAAAACTAGCTGCATGATCATCTCTTTAACATTTACACAAATGACATTCGAGCACTCGCCTCTGATTTACTATGGTTTTTCACACAGTCAGCCAGATGTTTAGACTGGATTTGCCATTTTTATCCATCTATCAAATCCTTCCCAAATCCCTGGGATAGGCAGATGTTGTTGTTTGATGGTATTAAAGGTATCATCACAGGATGAAAGCTGTTCCAAGAAAAGCTGCCTTTTGCAATTGACTGGTGGTTATTTTGTCAATGTTGATGGTGCTTCGGGTTTTCTGGCCTTGCACCCAAGGCACCTAGTCCTTTTGGTATTATCTTTGTTTTCTTTTGCCATAGCCGTTCTACTTCTATTTGTAGGTCTTTATATTTTGTGAATTTCTCCAGTTCTTTCTCTTCTCTTCTGCTGCCTCCAGGTACTGAAAAGTCCACTATCCATATTTTTTTTGTCTTTCTTATCAACAATAATTAAGTCTGGAGTGTTATGTGTTTGTACGTGCTAGTTATTACAAATACACACACAAACATAGCGAATATCCTGCCTTTTTTCTCCACAACAATCCTGTGAGGGAGACTGGGTTGAGGGAAAGTAACTGGCTCAAAGTCACTCAGCTAGCTTTCATGCCTAAAGGATGCCTAGAACTTGCAGTCTCTTGGTTTCTAGGCCAAGATCTTATTCACTGCACCAGATCGGCTCTCTTTAATATTCTAAGAACATAAATACTTGTATGGTCTATTTTACTGAATATAAAGAATGTCAGTTATTTTAAAATACACATCGCTCATAGGAATTATTAACTAAAATGTCTTATAGGTTAAAGAACGACCCGATGTAGGAGTCTATATCAAAGATCTTTCAGCCTATGTTGTAAACAATGCAGATGACATGGATAGAATTATGACTCTTGGCCATAAAAACCGTAAGTTGTATAGCCCTAGTTAAATGTTTCATAGTCTTTGTGGAATGTCCTCCGTGTCATTAAATGTGACCATTCATTATAAAAGCGTAAGAAAAACCATCTATAATATTTATGGTGATTCCTTTTGTCTTTTCCAGCGTAGCTGGCTCAGTATACATGTGGTTCTACATATGCAGCCTTTGATATTAAAAAGTGATCAAATTTGAATTTAATTTGGTTTTTGATGCTTGCCTAAGTTTCTCATTTTTATCTATATAAATAAAAATGTAAATGTTCGTTTGTTCAAAATCTTAAATCTCCGAAAGTTCTTCACCGATTGCTTTGAAATTTTGACACAACGTTGCATTTGAATACGCGCATGTTTCTATATACCTACTATTATATAGATGTCACACCTGTGACAGGTAAAAACATGCTTTTTTTTGAAAAACAGCACCATCTGTTGGACGTAAAAGCAACACACTTCTTTTCCATTTAACCAGACTGAGCTGAGCCACAGCAATGCGTGACCGGGTATAGCTAGTAATTAATATAAATATAATAAAGCATACTGGTAAACTGAAGACAGCTTGAGGAGATAGGGTTTTGGTGCCTGTTCATTCATTCTGTTACTTTCTCTCCTCCCCCCTCTCCCATGTTAGAACAGGGCTGCTGGAACAGTGTCAAAAAAAATCAAAAAGACTTGTTATTTTAAACTTTTAGTTTCCCTTCTCTGTGTCAATAGGTTCTGTTGGTGCCACTAATATGAATGAGCACAGCTCCCGTTCCCATGCTATTTTCACAATCACAATTGAGTGCAGTGAGAAGGGTGTGGATGGGAATATACATGTCCGTATGGGCAAGCTACATCTAGTGGATCTTGCAGTAAGTTTTTCTTTTCATACGTTTGTAGCATGTCTGTCATGGGTATTACAGCCACTGTAGGGATTTCCTCTGTGTTTCTAGAGAAGCTGCTAGAAATTGCTAGTTGAAGTGGAGGAATGTCTTCATGTCCTTAAATGAACCTTCATTTCCACACCTATGCTGCCTTACCTCTTTAAGGACCCCTTCTCCATATGTTTGGGCTTTTTGTTCCTACCTGTCAGGATTGAATCGCTATGATGCCTGCTAGCTTCCATCATTAATCAACTTGCCATAGAAAAGGGGGGAGGGGTAGAAAGCACAGGGAAGAAACGGGATTCCTTGCGGACCGTGAGGGCCTGCAAGAATGCCAAGGTCACTAACACAGGTGCTTGATGGAGAAGTGGACTGTTCCCATAACAAACCAAAGTTCTATGATTGGACAGTGTGAACACTGTGGGGCGCGCGCAAGGGAAGCTATTGTTTAACTAGACAATTTTTCACACAGGAAAACCAGAGCTGGTTTTGCTTCTTCAGTTCCAAGATGCACATTCAGTAAAGCTTATCTTCTATGGCACTCAATCACCTTGAAGATTCCTTTTTGGGGGTTCGCTAGTCGGACAGCTGACACTACCCTCTTGCATGTGGTTTCAGATCAAGGGGACAGCCTTTTTCAGCTGCTTTATTCAGTGCTCTTCTTTGAATAAAGTATTTCTGGAAGAGCCCTTTGCTCCCTAACTCTCTGCCTCTTTCTCTCTTTCTAAAGGGTTCAGAAAGGCAAACAAAAACCGGAGCTACTGGGCAACGACTGAAAGAAGCAACAAAAATTAATCTTTCTCTCTCCACCCTTGGGAATGTCATCTCGGCGCTGGTTGATGGAAAGAGCACTCATGTGCCTTACCGTAATTCTAAACTGACTCGACTACTCCAGGATTCTCTTGGTGGCAACTCCAAAACTATGATGGTAATAATAAGGAAACATTAGTGATTCATTCTGAGCAAGTAAACGACAGTCCAGAGGCTATCAGGTTGTGGATGGGGAAAGCAGGTTCTAGCTCAGTCCAAACAAGATGGAGTTACTGTCGATTCAGAGATGAACTGATTTGCAGCGCTACAACTCTTTGGCTCTTGATGGCATTGTTCTACCCTCAGAAAGAACATGCTCCCAATCAAGGGTCTTGGACTCACAGCTCTTGCTCAAAGATTAGGTAAAGACTGTGGCCAGAAGGGGTTTTGCAATCTGTGGCTGGTGTGCTTTTATCTTGAAGAGGAGGCATTGAAAAGAGTTACTTATGCCTTTATCAGCTCTAGTTTAAATTACTGTAATTTGCCCAATGCAGTTCCCCAATAATCTCAGTTGGTCCAGAACAGAGCGGTGGTTAGTTGCATTATTGCTGTGATACTCCTGTGGTATTCCTGTGATGCAGGAGCTACATTGGCTACCAGTAGGGAATTCAAGTGCTAATCACTATCTCATGTGGGTCAGGGTCTGAATATCTTAGAATCCATGATAGTTTCTGTCTGTCCCATGATAGTTTCTGTCTGTCCCATGCCATTAACTAGGGAGTGCCTGCTAATGAACGCCACCTCCCAAGAGGTGCAGAAGGAAGGGGACCTGATAGTATCTTCCCTCCTTTGGAACAACTGCTCCCTTGAACCAAGGATGCTTCCCTCCTCCCCACCCCATCTTCACAGCCTTCTGGAAGCAAGTCTACATATGGTTCTGCTGGAAGGCCTTGGGGACTAAGGATAAGCAGTGCCATATCAAATGCCAATTAAAAATGTAGCTATTATTTTAGTATCAAAACTGGAAAAAAAGGATTATGGATTATATTGATAATTTATAATTCTGATTTTATTGTACACTGTATACAGTACAATATACAACTGTGTTATACTATAAATTCTGCAAGCAAACTACCTTAATAGCTTCAGCTCCTAGTTCTCCTTAATGATTCTTCTCACCACTTACATGCTATTTGCACAGAACGTTAATTCCCGTATGCAACCACGAATCCTCATTTTTCAGCTTTTGAAGTCTCCTGACATAATAGCTGAAAATCAGTTTAGCTGTTTAGCTTCAACTTCTAAGCAAGACCAGCCAGGTGCTGTGAGGAGAATACGTATGATGGGTGCCACAAAGTACTGGTAATCATAAGCAGTAGCCAGAGAAAAAGTGTTGCTTTTCAAAGTATTTCTGTACAGGTGGCCAGCCACATTTATATCTGAGGCACTCCATTCTAGTTCCTTTTTAAATATTAAGTTATCACAAGCAGGCAGTGTTTGCTTCTTGGAGCATGCTTCCATGAAGCATGTAAAGTCTTCAGTGAGCTGTTTTGGGCCCTCTTCCTTTCAAGGTTTTTTTTTTCCTCCCTTAAAGCTTTTTCATAGTTCTGCAAATACTGGATTTTCCTCAAGCTTGTTGAATTCTCCCTCTTGACATAACATCCCACTCCTAGAAATGATGCTTGCCATTCAGAACTGTATCAATTGGTTCTCTATTCCAGGGCTTTTCAACCAGTGGTACGGGTACCACCTGTGGTACATTGGCACCTGGCAGGTGGTACGCGATCATCCTAGAAAAGTAGTGGGGGAGGGGAATGAGAGCGCCGCTGGGCGGGCAGGCATCTTGCTCGGCTGTGCCTTGGGGGGCACTTTTTTCAGTGCCATTGTAACTTCGAACAGTCACTAAGCAAACTGTTGTAAGTCGAGGACTACCTGTACTTTATCACTTTTTTTCTTTTTGGGGGGGGTTCATCAAGTTTTTGACACCTTGCTAGGTGACTGGTGGTACTCGGATATTGCCATATCCTAAAAGTGGTACAATGGGTGAAAAGATTGAAAAGCCCTGCTCTATTCCATTGCCCAATTTGTTGCAGTTCAGTAAGGATAAATTATGAACAATTGGTTTTCCCCCAAGCGTTCCATGCCAGGAATGTAAAGAACTGGTGCAGTGGAAGATGATCAGTGGTTTTGGCTTTGATGGTGCTGATCACCTGCCTACTGTGGAGAATGCCATTGTCCAAGCATGGCTGGAGAGGTATGCTATTTTTGGCTTTGAGCATTTCTGGGTTGGGATGTATAGGTTTCCCCTTATGCTTAGTTCTGAAAAGCATACAAAATGTTCTTGCGCTTAAAATCCAACTATCTTAGAAATCTAGCTTCAGCTTAACATTTGACCATAATGTTGCACTAAATTGAGAATTGGACTGCTGTGTACTTAATTGCAGGCTTTTACGCTTCTTTCCCTTTTTTCTTTCTTTCTTTTTAGTGTGCAAACATTGGCCCAGCAGACTACAATTATGATGAGACCATCAGCACTCTGCGATATGCTAACCGTGCTAAGAATATCAAGAATAAGGCTAGAATTAATGAAGATCCAAAGGATGCCTTACTTCGCCAATTTCAAAAAGAAATTGAAGAACTTAAGAAAAAGTTGGAAGAAGGTAATTTGTTCATTGTCTCCTATTAATATACGTTGCTTGTAATGTCCCATTTTAAATGCATTCCAAGTTCTCCAATAAAATAGAGAATGATGAATGTAGATTTTAATGTGTATATCAGATTATCCTATGCTTGCTTCAAGAAGTTAGGATGATAGATGGATTTGTTTTCCCTCTCTTTTTGTCTTCGAACATCTTGTAATATAGCTTAGGCTGGGAGATAGTGAGTGTCCTAAACCTACCTGTCAAATTTAACAGCTTAATGTCTTCTTTAGTCTAAGTCCAACATTCAACTTCCACTCATAGTTTTAACTTCTTTCAATGAAATATTACACCTACTGACTGTAGTTAAGAATGTGTTGCAATTATCAATTACTCTTATTCACTAAATGTAGTTTTGTTTGCAACAAATACAAGGCAGTAGGCACAATCAGTTACATTTGATAAGAAATAGAGCCTTTGCTAGCCAGACCAGTTGCTAAGCATTTCTTGATAACCTGCTAATTATTTTGATTGGTTTCTTTGTAGTCCTATTTTCTAACAAAACTAGTAAAACTAAAGGGTAAAATTAGACTGGGATTTAAATTAATACACCAGGACTCTGTAGATAAAAATTAATTTAAAATCATTAAAATAAGAAGAGATTGGACAACCATTTGTCTGAAATGGTATAAGGTTTCAAGCCTGAGCAGGGGGTTGGACTAGAAGACCTTCAAGGTCCCTTCCAACTCTGTTATTCTATTCTATTCTATTCTATTCTATTCTATTCTATTCTATTCTATTCTATTCTATTCTATTCTATTCTACTCTCTCATTTGTTTCTTATATTAAAAATGCCAAACTACTGCAGGGGAAGAAATCTCTGGTTCCGAGACCAGTGGCTCTGAAGAGGATGATGAAGAGGATGACGGAGAAATTGGTGAAGATGGAGAAAAACGAAAGAAACGAAGAGGTAAGGTGCTTTCAGATCACTCGATGTCATCTTTAGTGTTTTTTGCCTGAGTGCCCACTGCAGTTATTTGTCCTTCTGTAAAATTGTATTTAGTTAACTCATGACCATTAAGGAAGGGGGAGGGGTTTGAGAATAAAATAATTGTGGGGCATAATGACTCTCAAATATCTTCAGGCTAGTCTTGATGTTTCCTAGACAGCACAAAAGTTAAGTTCTGGGTTTTCTTCTGAACTTTGGCTTCTACTTCATTTATATTAATGTGCTTTGGAATTTGGGGTGTTTGTACATAGAAGTTTGGCTGAATGCATTGGACACATTCATTCCTAAAGACAATATTTTTGTCTCCTGTTTGGTGATTGTGGGGAAAATAATGATGGCACGATTAAGCTTTACCTCTAAAAATAAAGGCTATCCTTCTTTGCTGCAGTGGCCTTCTAAAAAGAAAAAAAACCCTGCAAGACTTTTAAGTTTCCTGTTGATTTTCATTCAGTTTAACTTAATTTTTTAAAATTTAGTCATAAAAATATAGCTGTGACTAATACTGCAATTTAATTGCACATAAGATAACTTAGTCTACTGGATATATCAAGTCAGGGTAGTAACTTGAGATAGAATTTCAGAATCTACTTTCAAGCTGAGTAATGTGCTATGGAGACAAGGGAGGTATATTTGAGTTTCAGTGTTCTGGATAGGGAAAATCTACTGCTATTTGGTTGCAAAATGTCTTCTTTTAGGAGTCCTCATCGATGTATAATTAATTGGATAGCACATGACCCGAAACCCGCCAATGCATTACTGATTTAAACAAACCTTCCCCAACCTGGAGCCCTCCAGATGTGTTGAGCTTTAATTTTCCTAAATTAAATGTATTTTGCCAGGGGATTATGGGAGTGGCAAGCTCAACATATCTGAAGAGCACCAGGCTGGGAAAGGTAGTTTAAATCAGGGATGGGCAATTCACAAGCCCATCAATCCCCAGGCACACATTTTGTGTACTTCAGAGCTCCCTCTGCCATATTTTAATGATGGTTTTCTCAACCAATATTTAAGGTCTGTAGACTGCTGTGAAGTTGGTTCTGTTTGCTTTTTATTTGGGGGATTTCTGCCTGGCCCCATCTACTTTGCTTCCTAGCTCAGTCGAATTCCTTGAAATCCTGGGTCAGAACAACAAGTTCAAATGCCTTTTTTTAAAAAAAAAAAAATCTACCTTTGCTCTAAGCAAACATTTTGTGCTTATCTGAAACGAGTCCTAATTTGGTTGAAGCAAAAGGACTGATGCTCCTTTCCCCCTTAATGGATTTCTTCCTCCTCTGAGTTTTTAATTGATGCATTGTTGGTTAAACCCCAGACCTTTAATAATAATGTTTAATAATATTATTAAAACATTGCCTGAAGAAGGAAGTGAGAATTGCACTTCTTTAGGGAGACCCAAGGGGTTGTGTTTGTTGATTTCTCCACTCACCCTCAGAAATGACCTGGGGAGCATTTGTCAGCCAACCGGGGTGCATTAATTCTGAGCCGTGCAGTGGCAGAGCAGGGCTCTTAAAGGAACATGAGCCGATGCATCAAGGAGTCAGTCTCTCTCTGAGGAGTTTTGGGTTGGTCTTTCGCCCTTTAGATCTAACGTTCAGCATGTATTTCTTGTTTCTTCTTTTTCTTCTTTCCTGGGATTTCCATGGGGCCCACTTCTGTATTTTCCAGGCAGTAGCAGCAGCAGTAGTTCAGAGTCTCCATGCTCTGTCATAGAAAAACCTCTGGATAAAACCTTCACTAGTGAGTGGGAGCTCTTAAGTCATCCAGTGAAGCTTTGGCCTCTCCATAATCCGCGCGCTCATTGTTTTGATGCTGCATTTTGCTCCTTCTGTCCCCAATAAGATCGGTTTTGTTCAGAGTGAAATGTGGATTTGCTCCGCGCAAAGTAAAGCATGCTTTTTCTTTTGCTGTTTCAAACTTGAATTTTTTTTGTTTTGTTTTTAAAAAAAACAACAACACCTTAGCTAAATAGTTTAAGAAAAGGAAAAAAAGAAATATTGGAATTGCTCATATAAGGCAGGATGTCGGGTCACCGAAACGATTTTTAAAAAGGCATTGTTGACACTGATTTGGTACAGTCATACTATAAGCACAGATAGCTTTTTGGCAGATTTTTTTTTCTGTAGGTATATGCTTTGGAAAGGGAACTGGGTTGGATAATCTTTGATACAACTGACATTCAGTGTCACTAGTAAATGACTTTAGACACCTAACACTCTGCTTACGTAGAAGCTTCCCATTAGTTTCTGGAGCAGAGGTGTCAATAGGGTGTGGTTTTTTTTAAAAAAATTCAAAATGGCAGCTTCCATCGCATTATTGCAGGCACCATCTTAACTATTTTGACCACACCCCCAGACACCTAATTCTGGAGGAAAAAATACCCATAACTTAATCATACATATTTGCATGTCAGCTGTTTCCTGCTTATCAGAGTAAATGGGACATCTCTGCTTCAGCAGAGTTTTGCTGATAGCGATCGACTAGTTCCTGGCAGCAGACGTGATGAAACAAGTTCAGTAGATCTTTATTTTATATTTTCATTAATAGTTTGAAACAAAGAGTCTTTTCCCACCCCTCTTCCCTCCCGCTGCTGGCTTTCAATCACAATGGAATGTTTTCATTGAGGAAACACATCACAGTCCACTGAATACACTCCAGCTTGGTATGATGAGTGGGGTAGTGATGGCACCTGCTTTTTGAAATCCGAACTTTCTTTCCCATATAATGGCTTTTCCCCCTTTTGCATGCTGCATGTTTCACAGCATTTCCTCGTCTTATTTCTCTCTTTTCCTCCTTTTTGTTAATCCCCATTAAAATGTGCTACTTTATCTCTAAGGAAACATCTGCATTTTTAGAAAGAAATCTGTCTTTATTCAAATCAACATTACAACCATATTATAATCTATGAATGATGCAGAGAGTTGATTGGAAATTGTGATCAAACACAAAGCAAGCTTGACTGGGCTTGTCTGACAATTGGCTACTTCAAATTCCCCGGCCTTAGTCTAGATAGCATATTATTTTCCTGGATGTTTCTCTGGGCACATTCTCTGAGATAAGGTTAGAGCTTGAACAGCAGAATTAGCATAATACTGTTCAGACAAGCCGTGTTATGTATTGTAATAAGAAAACTGAGGAGTAATTATATTCTTCAGATTCTTACTCCAGTTCAGTTTTAAAATGGAACAATAGGGTTGACCTTTAATCTTGCATTTCGGTGTTCGCCTTTTCTGTAGATAGATGCAAATTTTGGAATGCCTTAATTAATTTTTTGTATTTTTTTAAAAAAAAATAAATCAAGCAATAATATGTTTCTTTT
The DNA here is from genome assembly GCF_001527695.2 of Protobothrops mucrosquamatus. Classification (NCBI taxonomy): domain Eukaryota; kingdom Metazoa; phylum Chordata; class Lepidosauria; order Squamata; family Viperidae; genus Protobothrops; species Protobothrops mucrosquamatus. The sequence goes on from NW_015389386.1 coordinate 103,927, forward strand.
TTTCCCCTCTCCACCCCTTTCCTCTTTGTGCCTGTGCTGCCTCTCTGCGATTTGTTTGCCTCTTCCTCTTAAATGCAAGATCAAGCAGGTTGGTGTGTTTGATTTGCCCTGCATCTAATAGAATTTAAAGAACTTTTTAAAACTTACCTAGCTTTTGTGCTCTAAAATCTTGGTGGATACAGTGGGCATGCAATTCTATTCATTCTGTTTTGTTAATGCAGCGGTTCTCAACCTATGGAAGCGTTGGGGTAAACCCCAGCTAGCTGGTAAAGTGCCCCCAGCGGTTCGTTCCGACAGGCGGTAAAAAAGGGGGAAAAGGCCGCCCACGGAATGGAGGGAACTCGACCCGGTCGACCACCAGCCGGACGAGGCAGAGACGGCGAACGGTCGATGCGGAGCCGGCCGCGTCCCCCGCCTTGGTGCGTACGCGCCGCGAGGTGGGCAGGGAAAGTCCTCGACTTACGACTGGTTGGGTAGTCCTCGACTTACGACTGGTTTAGTCCTCAACTTATGACCAATTTAGTCCTCGACTTACGACCGGTTAGGGGTCACGGCATTAAAAAGGTTGAGAACCACTGTGTTAGTGGATCCAGTGCAGCTAAAAGTGAAATCAGGGGAGGAGGTTTCACCAGGTCGACAAAATTTGAGTAATATTGTCCAAATAAAGATATGGGAGACAAGTCAGAGATTGTCCTTCTATTCAGCAATAGCTCAACTATTGTTTGTTTTTACCTTACCAAAATTGTCCTTCTGAATATTTCACATTGTGGGGAGGAAGGGGTAAAGAGTAAAATGGGGCAAACAAAAAAAAAAGATTCTTCTCTTCCTCCTGCTTCTGTTTCTGCCCTATGAACAAATGACAAATTCTGCTTTAGCTTAATAATTTTGCTCTTTTTTCTTCTTCCAGCATTATATTATTCCAACACTGTGCATCTCATTTTTAGTTTTAAAAGTTAATATCACTAGGGTGTGTATGTTTTTTTAAAATCAAAATCTGTGTCATTCTAAATTAACAAAAATATTTTTGGTGTGATAATATTGGGACATCTTACCCAGTTGATCATTATAAATCAAGCATTTATCCCCGATAGGAATGAATAAAAATATATTTGATGCAAGACAATGTCATGACCACAGAATGGTTATTTCTTTGATTCTTGGGTGATAGATATACTTTTTAGAAATCTCTACATTGCAATGAACAAATCCAATGCAAAACTTTTATTGGTATGACAATATGAGAAAATGCATCTGCTTAATTAACCTTGCTTTTAAATCCTGTGAAAGGAAAAAAGAAAGTTTCTCCTGACAAGATGTTAGAGATGCAGGCCAAAATTGATGAAGAAAGGAAAGCCCTTGAGACAAAGCTTGATATGGAAGAGGAAGAAAGGAACAAAGCCCGGGCAGAACTTGAAAAAAGGGAGAAAGATTTGCTTAAAGCACAGTAAGCATTCTGAAATTTGAGAATACATTTGTAGAATATTCATCTGACAGAGTGTTTATTCTCCAGGCGGATCCTGCTGATTTGTTTGCATAACAGTTCTGATCAGCACAACATATCTTGGAAGGAGGATAAAAGTGGTTGAATAAAAATATTCAAATCACTTCACATGCATTATCTAATTGAAGCTCTTATAATAACTCATAAGGAAAGTTGGCATTATTATTTCTTTCATCCCTATTTATTGAGGTTTAGTGAAATTCTTATAGAAACATCAGAGAAGTAACAATATTTGTTACAACAATTCCAGTGACACAAGAGCATTAAATTAGAACATCCTGAGAGAAAAAAACCAGGTTTCCTTTGTTGTAAATACAGCTGTACTAGGGTTCCTGATACATCAGGTTAATTGCTGAAAAGTAGAACATGTTCAGCCTGGCTGATGTTGAGAAAACATTATGCCAATCTTAAAATCATCCTAAATACCTCTACCATAGTCTTAATTTACTTAGTGAATGTAAGGAATTGTTTAGGACTTCTGGCATAAGCAGTATGAGTTGCTCCATTATACTTGGGATTTTTAGCTGTAGAATCCTGGCTGTAGGAATGCAAAGGTTTTTTTTCTTCTGTTTCTCTAGGCAAGAACATCAGTCACTATTAGAGAAGTTGTCAGCTTTGGAAAAAAAAGTGATTGTGGGAGGTGTGGATTTGTTGGCTAAAGCTGAGGAGCAAGAGAAACTTCTGGAAGAATCTAACATGGAGTTGGAGGAACGAAGGAAAAGAGCAGAGCAACTCCGAAAAGAGCTGGAGGAGAAAGAGGTCCATTTATTCTCTTGCTGAAGTATTGATTTCTTTTATTCTAAACAGCCCCCATGATGCTGTTCTTCATCTATGTGTCCATATGTTCAGGCAAGGCTAAGGAATAATTAAGAAGTAATAGCTATATCTACATAGAACATGATAGTATCCAAAAGTTTAGAGATATGTCCTTTAGTACCGGAAAGAGGGAAATATAGTCCAGTGAAATTCTTTTACTTTCTACAACCCTATTTTTTAAAATAGAGCAGAGTAATCAACTAGCATACTTACCATCATAAATTGAAAAAGAAGCAGAATTCCTTTATGGCACCCTTGAAATGAAACCAATATTGAAACTTTTCTAGACAAATGAGATGTAACTGAAGAAAATATAATAAAAAGAAACGTATGCTTTAACTACTAAAGCAGCAGCTCCCAACCTTTTCTATACCCCGCAGCCCTAGAACGTTTCTGATATATTCTTGCACCCCTTATAAAAGTTCAAAATAACGGCAACGAATTATGCATATACACTATAATTTTGAAAACCTAAGTTTTTGCACCCCTTGTAATATCATCTCGCATCCCCAGGGGGTGCGAGCACCCCTGGTTGGGATCCCCTGTACTAAAGGAAGCAGAGAAGGAAGCATCAAGTCAAAATGTAAGTGTGCGATGATCAAGGTGTCATGGTTCTGACTAATGAAACACTTCAAAGAACTTCCAGGCATTTTATCCTAAAAAAGTCTTTTTATTTATGTGACAAAATGTCGGCACAGGCATGATGAAAGGGAATGCTAAGATCTGAAATTCCCACCCACCGAGCAGTTATTTTTGCTAGCATTTCCCCTCCCTTATTCTGCTGTCATGATTCTGCTGTCATGATTTACGTTCTCCAATTAGTTTGAAGGGCAAAGGTTCCCTTCCGTCCTCTTTCGTGGGCTTTTCCCTCCTCCCTCATTCTCCTCTGCATTAACTCTAAAAATACCAGACAGTTCTGCATATTTTGTCAAAGCAAGAATATTCAATATTAGCAGCGTTGACACAAGGGTGCCATGTCTGAGCTGCATATATTTGGGCAAGCTCTAGAAGACAGCAAAGAGAAACAAAAATACTTACTCTAATGGTCATCCAGAATTTTGTAGCCCAGACATGACAAACGATGCTTCTGAATTCAGAACTCAAGGAAGCAGTGAAGGAGACTAAATGGGGAATACCTTTTTGAACAGGAGACTGTCCAAAAACATAATGGAATGGAATGGAACTAGAATAGAATAGAATAGAATAGAATAGAATAGAATAGAATAGAATAGAATAGAATAGAATAGAATAGAATAGAATAGAATAGAACTTTATTGTCACTTTGAATGTACACTAATCAGCATACATTAAAATGAAATTTCATTGCATTCAGCTCTCAAAGGGTCACCACCTCTGATGTACACTACATAAATATGACAAAAATAAATAAATAAATACAGAATTATGCATATACCCACATATATTATATCAGGGCTTTTCAACCAGTGGTACGGGTACCACCTGTGGTACATTGGCACCTGGCAGGTGGTACGCGAGCATCCTAGAAAAGTAGCAGGGGACGGGAATGAGCTGAACCGGTGGCAGCACCACACAAGGCTGAGTGAGAGATGGCTGCAGCTGCAGGGCTGTCAGGACTCAGCAGAAGCGCCAGGATCGGCGCTCCTTCAGGACTGTCAGGGCTCACTGGAAACGCCAGGATCAGGGCCAGGCTCCAGCTGGAGCTCGGCGCTGATCCTGGCACTTCTGCTGAGCCCAGAAGAAGCGCCGATCAGCTGGAATGTTGCAGCATCTCTGGGGTCTTGTGATTTACATTCAGATGCTTGGCAACTGATTCATATTTATGATGGTTACAGTGTCCCAGGGTTATGTGAAGTGACCAAAACCTGCTGCAACCACCCAGCAGACGGGGGGGGGGGAGATAAAAACCAAACACCCCCCACCCCACCCCCGCTGCCAATCCTCAACAGAAATGCTCACAACAATGAAAACCTCGGACAGGAGGAAGAGTGCCACTGGGCGGGCAGGCAGGTGTCTTGCTCGACTGTGGCTTGGGAGGCACTTTTTTCAGTGCTATTGTAATTTCAAACAGTCACTAAGCGAACTGTTGTAAGTCGAGGACTACCTGTACCTTATCACTTTTGTCCTTTTTTTTTTTTTTTGGTCATCAAGTTTTTGACACCTTGCTAGACGACTGGTGGTACTCGGATATTGCCATATCCTAAAAGTGGTACAATGAGTGAAAAGGTTGAAAAGCCCTGTATTATATGACACAGAGAAACAAAAGTCTAGTTCGGATTATGTATACATGTGCATGGTGAGAAAAACTAATCTTGCGAGTTTACTAGATGGATGGCATAGGGAACAAAGCTATTACAGAATTGGGTAGTCCTGCTAGAAATACTTCGAAACCTCCTTCCAGAAGGGAGCAACAGAAACAGACTGTAAAGTGAGTGTGTGGGGTCTCTAACAATGCTTTGAGCGCTAAGCACATAGCGCTTATAAGCAGCATCCTGAATACCAGGAAGCAAAAGCAAAAGGAAGAAAGCTTGTCCTTAGTATGTAAGTAAATTCAAAGGAAAGTAGGGGAAATAGCCATATATTGATTATGGCAAAAGTTCATTTTGTCTGCATTTAAGTTGTAGTCCCATAGTCCTAGGACAGCGGTTCTCAACCTATGGGTCGCGACCCCATTTGGGGTCGATCGACCATTTCACAGGGGTCGCCAAGCAAGGCTGTCCGCCATTTTTTTCCCCTTTTCCGGCGGGTGCCTTACCTCCCTTGAGCTGGGCCAGCTGGTGGTCGGCCTGCTCCGTCTCTGCCGCTTGCCAGTTACGCCTCGGCCGGCACAGGGGGCAGAACCATGCATGCATGGTTCTCCCGGGCAGGGAAAGTCCTCAACTTATGCCCGGTTGGGTAGTCCTCGACTTACGACCGGTTTAGTCCTCGACTTACGACCAGTCTAGTCCTCGACTTACGACCGGTTGGGGGTCGCAGCATTAAAAAGGTTGAGAACCACTGTCCTAGGAGCTAATGCAGTTGAACTAATGCAGTTGAACCCATCAAGGCTTCAAGTTCAGTTTCAGCTTCAGGAAAACAAAACTGATGAAAAAATAAAATGGCGACTAGAAGGAAGGAAAAATAGACTTTCCTCTCTCACAGATATGTCCATCTTTATCATAAGCTTCTTCCTTCAAAGAACTGTATGTTTCAAACTCTATGGAGATACATCTTGATATTCATTGGAAAGCATCATATGGAAGTTCCAAATATTTATGATGTAATTGATAGGAAACCACAACCATATAAAAACCCGGATAGTCTTTTTCTGCTCCAGCATAAGTAGAAGATGGAAAATACCTTATGTCCTAATGTGTTAGACTTTGCTAATTAAAGCATTCAAATCAAAGGCTTTGGTGAGCTTTGGTGAGTGTCTGAAATAGATGCCAAATGGCACAAATGGGTGACGAAATATTACCGTACTCTTATTTTATGTATCCTCCTCCATGGCTTATGTAAAATAATGTTCTTGCACTTGCCCATCAGTTGGATAATGGTGGCCAATCTATGGCATTTTATTTTTTAAATGTGAAAAATAGCAAGAGCGATTGGACATTGAAGAAAAATATACCAGCCTGCAAGAGGAAGCTCAAGGGAAGACTAAGAAGCTGAAAAAAGTGTGGACTATGCTAATGGCAGCCAAGTCAGAGGTCAGTATTATAAATAGTGAAAGGTCTGGTTTCAGGATAAAGGTGCTGCTTGTAGGTATACAGAAATGATTCTTGTAAAAGGAAATTGAACATGGCTCAATGGCTTAGTAAGAAGAAACCAAAGAGGAAAATGCTAGTTGGTATGTAGATGTCCCCTGAGGTTTTTCAGGAGACTAAGATTATTTACTGAAGCAAGCATACCTGCTGCATATATTCGTATACAGGAACAAAGTATGCTTGAATTATTTACACTTTTGGTAGCATCGACATAAAAAGAGCAGTTTAAGTCCATTTAATTTATTTTTGGATTAGAGACAACCAAAGAAAATTTTTTTACCTCTTCCTCCAGCCATTTATGCTAGCATGAATTCAATATGGCCTTACACATGGGGAAAAGGAGAGAACTCCTGAATACGTCTTTATGACTTATTTGCTAAACATTTTCTTGTAAAATACATAGATTTGAACATTGTTCTTTGAATTCCCATCTGACTCTGTTTACTTAGATGTGTTTTTGGTAGTCTAAAGTTGAAAATGAGTATTTGGGGGAAAAATCTTGGAGGAAACAATGTTTTTTTAAATCTCATTCACCCTTTCCCTTTATTGCTGATACTTCTAGACAGGTCATAACAACTTAACATTCCCTATAAAGATAATTTAAGTCATTCACATATTTTCCCAACCAAGTGGTTTGTTTGGTTTTATTGACCATTGTTCAAGAAACCTGATGGATTATCTTTAAGTAGCTTTTTTTTTTTTACAGAAACAGCAAATTTAAGAACAGCAAAAAAGATGAAAACAGGATAAGATTGATAGTTTAAAAATGTGATATAAGAATATAATTTTTAAATATCATTGTTAAATATTTTAAAAAATATTCTAGATCTTCACAATGGTATGGTTTGGTTTGGTTTATATTTGTAGATGGCAGATCTGCAACAAGAGCATCAAAGAGAAATTGAAGGTTTACTGGAGAACATTCGACAGCTCAGCCGAGAGCTTCGTCTTCAAATGCTTATAATTGACAACTTTATACCTCAGGATTACCAGGTGAAACATTTCTGATGGTTTTGAGAGATTAAGCAGTGGCAGTTTAAGTCCAATGGTTTAATTTAATTTATTTTTGGAATAGAGGCAGGCAAAAGAAAAAAAAATCACCTCTTCCTCCAGCTGTTTATGCTAGCATGAAGTTTATGCTAGCATGACCTTACACATGGGGAAAAAGAGATCTGGCAATGATCTAGCTGAGCTTGAGGGTGGGATCAAACGCATCATCAATTTGGAGTCAATACACCCCAGTAAGGGAGCTAAGTCCAGCCTTCTTTCAAGTCTGTTGACTCTTATCTGGTGCCAATTTGTCTTAACTATTAGTGGATCAGATTTTTTAAATATTTTCGCAATTTGTATTTTAGTTTGAATAAACTAAAATTTCTGAGGAAAAAAGATTCTTGTGAATAGGTAGCATGAAATAAACTTGTAGTGCTTTAGAATTCTATCTATTCCTGATTTCCTGTGCCTGACAGTAGCTCTAACACAGTAGCTCTAATCTATGATTAGCTAGTAAGTTAGGATCTGCTTCTCAGTGGTGAGCCAGAACAAATGCTTATTTTAAAGAAGCTGTTTGCTGGAACAACTCCTTTGCTGCCCTTATCATATTTGAAGACCAGATATTTTATAAAGGAACAGACGGTGTGATACTTCCCACATATTTTCTCCAGTGTAAATTGATACTTTGATTGCATGAAACTGAGTCCTCGGCCAGTGATGGCGAACCTTTTAGAGTCCGAGTGCCCAAACTGCAACCCAAAACCCACTTATTTATTGCCGGGTGCCAGGTGGGCGTGGGCTACTGGATGGGCGTGGCTGTGGTGGTCATGGCAGATTGGGTGGGTTTGGCCAAGGTGGGCGTGATCACCTCAATGTTGCTCGTGGGGAGGGACGCTTGTGGGGGCTGGACAGGGTTGGGGGAGATCCAGGGGGTCTCTGGCAGGTGGGCAGGAGGCTCGTCCTGCGGGGTGAGACGAGGCAGGGCAGGGGTGCCATTGTCATAGGGCAAGGTGAGGCAGGGGCCAGGGTGGCTGCAGCCTGACACCATCGGCCCCTGCATACAGAGGCCAGCCAGCACATGGGTGCTGGGATGCATCCAGCCATGTGGGACCTCGGCGAGTTAGTGGGCAGCTGGTTGAAGAAGGACGGTTGTCATCTCCGGGGCATGGCCTGTGTGCCCACAGAGAGGGGTCTGAGTGCCGCCTCTGGCACACATGTCATAAGTTCGCCACCTCTGTCCTAGGCTGATCGTTATGATGGCAACACTTGAGTATCCAAATTTAAACTGCACTGAATATCAGTAGCTGGAGGCCAAAAATGTATGTGACTTCAAGTCACTCTTGACTCCTGGTGTGGCCTGGACAAATCCCTGCAGTTTTCCTGGCAACATTTTCTGGAGATGTTTGCCTTTGCCTTCTTCTTGGCTGAGAGAATGACTGGCCCAAAATCACCCTAATGACTTCATGCCTAAGATGGGGCATATAATCTCCCAGTTTTTAACCACTGTATCAAATTGGCTCTCCGAGGTCACAAGATGGGTACTGAGGTCTAAAGCTATCACATTTGTAAGCTTCCACGATAACATTCTAAATACAGGGCTAAATGAGTCCTTTGTTGTTCTTAATTCCTTTATTTATCTTACATTAGACAGCTTCTCAACCTGGAATCCCTCCAGAGAACCATACTGGCTGGAGAATTCTGAGAACTGAACTCTGCACATTTGATAGGTGTTCAGACTGGAAAAGGCAGAGGCACTGTACTTTAGCAGTGAGAAGTTGGGTATAATTTATCAGGAACAGAAGAATATAAATCAGAGCTCAGCCCAGTTAGAAAAACTTTCCTGGGACAATACTGTACCTGTTTGCTTCTGAATCTACTTTATTTAATGGTAAAATGGCCTCTCTTTTTTTTTGTTTTTCGTGATTCCTCTCCAGGAAATGATTGAGAACTATGTTCACTGGAATGAAGACATTGGAGAATGGCAGCTGGTATGTGAGCTTACTTTTGATACCAAAATAATCAATTCTGCAGAATCTGACTCTTATGCTCCTTGTATTAATTTACGAAGCCTCCCCTTAGTCTGTTGCTGGTACAACTGCCAATGGTGATGTTAATAGACTTTCATTATATATTTAAAACATTATCTGGTTGTTTTTTTAAAGGAATGCCTTTTTCTTATACAATTGTCATCTACATGTTTATTTGGAAATTTGTTGGAGCTACATTTCATCTTTAGTAACATATATGGGTTGAAGCAAAGACAAAAATGCCCTCACCTTACATTGGTGAGATCACGCCTCACTGTGATAAAAGCCAACAGTAGAACACAATTAGTTTTGAAATGTCTAATACTTTTTTTTTTGTCTTTAAGAAATGTGTGGCATATACCGGAAATAACATGAGAAAACAGACTCCAGTGGCAGATAAGAAAGAAAAAGATGTAAGTGCAGCCTTTGCAGATGTGTGTTGTTGAAGTCCAGTTTTCAGCTTTGCAGCTATCTTTTATAAATGTTTTGATTTTGATAAGAATACTTTGGCATGATCCATGAACGTTTACTCATCGTGTTCACTTTTTCCTCCCCTCAGCCCTTTGAGGTGGACCTTTCCCATGTATATCTAGCTTACACTGAAGAGAGCTTGAGACAGTCTTTGATGAAACTAGAAAGACCAAGAACATCAAAAGGAAGATCAAGGCCCAAAACTGGCAGAAGGTTAGAACCGCTGTGAAATACTGTTTTGTGCCCAGCTTCAAATTTAAAAGGAGTTGAGATATTTAAGACTGTATGCAAACAAAAGGAACTTTCTCCCCCCTCCAATTGGTATATTAAGAACTCTATATCTCCCTGGACACATGTATATGGGCGGTCCTATTTTGTTTGCATAGTAGAGCCAACAAATCCTTACATAATAATCCTGAATCACTTATCAGTTTAATGGAATATTTTGCATTTATTGATCTACACTTCTATAAGTACTGGGGGGGCAGAACATTGCCTCAATCAAACCTATTACTCTTTACACAAGTCATTAGTAAAAAACAAAGCTTCTAGAGGATCCCATGAAGTTTCAATCAGGAGTATGTGATGGATGTCTTGCCTAGAGTTAGGTCAGAAACTCCCTCCTGCATCTCTTGAAACAACTCATTTATTGCCTATTACGGCCTCCAATTAAAGTGATTTATATCTCCCATTCTGCTACTTCACTCCCCCCCCCAAGTCCACTCATGCCATTGGTCATGACTTTCCTTTTGTATAATATGTAAAATCGGTATCGTTGACTCTTCTGTGAATGTAGATTCATTTTTAATGCTTTGTCATGATCATATTGCTTTTTGTCCTTGGCTGTTTCTTTTGTATATATGAATGCATTGTCTATTTCTTGATTTGACTAATATGCACCATCTTCTTTCCAAACAGGAAACGCTCTGCAAAATCAGGAGCTGTGATTGATTCGCTGCTTCAGTAGGCCAAAACAGTTTTAGATTTTAGTAAAGAAAATGCTTGTGAGGCTTAACATCTGGCCCAATATTATCAGCCTGCGGTTGTTTCCCAAGACCATAAGAAAACAGTTTTGCTTACTGTTGGGTTACTCTTACATCTTCTGTTATGCTAATGTATTAATTCAGATTCAACAGTGTGGGGAAACTTGTCATTGTTATGAATTCCACTAGGCATTGTGCAAAAGCAGCTATTGGGGATATCTTTGTGTTTTAGATTGGTATGTATTCAGTGGAAAAGATGATACATGTGTCTAAATTTTAAACATATTAGCCATATTATAAGTAAACAAACAGATTTCTATAGCCTGACATATATCTTTTCTTTGTCTGTTGCCATTTGCTATAGACATTACTCCCTGTTTGCACAGCTACAGATTTCTGTTTTTTTACATACAAATAGTAGTTAACCATTGTTACAAAATCTGGAAATTCTTCATGCCTCTTGGGCATCTTCTACCATATCTATAGGAGAATTTCTACTTTTCTTTAGCATATATGCATATATTTGGTAATATGAAAAGATGGACTGTTATAAAATAGTGGTGTTGGTTTTCTCTTGGGTGGATGGCGGAAATAAAGGAATCCTTGAGATTTCCATTGTGGCAAGTAACACAGTCTACTTCAAGTATGGATGTTTGATTTATAAGAAGAAGCTCACAGAGATAATTTTAAAGGCAATGTAACTCTAAAGGAACATGCTTTTTCATTTATAACACTAACATTTGAAAAGAGTAAGAGAGTTTAGGAAATAACTTTGGTGTTGCACAAACATTTCTGGGGAGGAACTGCAGATTCAGAATGACAACAGCTAAACCAAGGGATGCTGTATTTACTGAGCACTGAGACACTGGCATGCAGTAGTGTTGGGAATTTAATGTGTTTGTATCTGCTCTTCCTAGATCAGACCTCAATAACATAAAGTTCATAGGAGCCCTACTCCCGTGACGCTATTAAGTGGCACCCACAGAATTCCCAAATTAAACACAAAAGCCTTAAATTGTAGTGGAAATCTTGGAAATTTGGTTCACACTTGCAGGCTTTTTCTCAGGAGCTATTTTAATGATGTTGATGCTAATGTCATTACAATTCAACAAGGGTTTTAAAGAACTGAAGCATCATACTTTTTCATCATTCAGCATATTTGGTTGATCCCAACTAGTTTCAATCCAATATTTTATTTATGAAGATACGCTGCTGCTATCCACAAATGTATTTTATTTACATTTTTATGTCACATTGAGAGTCCTGGAGACACCTGTTAATTGTATATATTTGAAAAATTAATTTTAATCTGACATACTGTGATTTGCATTTTAAAAGCTAGGATAGTAAATGCTCTGAACAAAAAGAATTTAGATTATACTTTGGTAACAGGATTTTCAGTAGCTGTTATTGATTCTTATAGATTGCACCTGATTGCTATAGATGATCTCTGCTTTTTTAATCTCAGTTGAACATATCTCAGTGTCAACAAAGACGCAATTGATGATGCATATGGAGCAAAGGGCGGGTACAGGAAAAAGAATGAACGTGAGGGAAGAATAACAACCTTCTAAAAGAAAAGCTGTTCACTTTTGAACACCACAACACAAAATTTACTTAGGCAATATAAGTACATAGCTGGTAGTTTACTAGATTTAAAACCAAAATATTCTAGTTCTTTTCAAAAGCAACATTCTAGATTTGGCACAGAGTTAGGAGTGGTGTTTACCGTGGCAAGGGGAAAGAATATGTAGTGGTGCTTCCATGGATGCGGGAAAGTAGTGACCTGCTGGATGATGTTGAACACCTGTTCCTAGGATATTCAGTGACCCTGGATTATGGGGACTATCAGTAAGCATGGAAGGGGCTCTGGCTTTTCTTGGCAAAAGAAGAGCATGGCATCACAGGTAAATATCTTTCAGCTTTCCAGGTGCAGCATCTGCCCTCACTTGTTTACAGATGAGGTCTGTGCAAAGCCTTTGCAAGAGGTGAGTCTGGATTGTTAACACAGCCTTTGTTCTAGAGCCAGGCTACTGATGAAGCTCCTCTTTTACTTCGTTTTCTTCATAGCACACTGAAGCAGCTTCATGGGATGCAGGAGGGAGTTAGCTGAAGGTGGCTTTCAAGGCATCCCAAAACTTTGAAAATGTCTCATCTTGCCTTAACAATTCAAAAAGAGACGCTCTGTGTTGTGGATCGCCACTTGCAAAGGCTTTGCACAGCCCTGTCAAAAATCAGAATTCAAGAGACTCATATTTAATTAGTCAAGTTGGGCTAAAGCTTTTATTCGACCTGTTGGGTTTTTTTTTTCTGTTGCAACATTTAAAGTCATTTGTATGCATAGTGTTTCCCTTTGTGTTTTTAAATTCTTATCTAGCTCTTGCACTCCAAGCTGAGCAGGAAAAATGGCACAGTCTCGTTGCAGTTAGTTACCTTTCCAGTTTAAATTAATACCAACTGATTACTGTTTCTTGCACCTAGTACTGCATATATTAGGAAAAAAAGATGTACAATTTGTCCTTATTTATTGTTTTGCTAACTCCTTTAACATTTCAAGGTTGTAGTTTTGTTGTATTTAAGGTGTGTTCTTGTTAATGTATATACTAGTAAAATATATTGACAATTAAACATATTGGTGCCAAGAAATAAACGTCTTGGATCCCCCTATACTTGTTTCCATCTCCTGCATCTCTTCCTATCCATATGAGCAAACTACTTTATGTGTCAATTTCTCCTTATTGTTTTCCCTGCATCTTAAATTTCTGAAAGAGACTCCAATATCTGGAGCATCCAGAAGGCATGTTGAAGAGAGGGGGCCTCTCTCTTTGGCAGTAAGTTTTGTTCCATTCGGGTCAGTAAAGATCATTTTGCCAGATTTGTTGATCCTCTTTTGGAGGAGCATACAATACAGGTTGTCCTCGACTTACAATAGTTCGTTTAGTGACGGTTCAAAGTTACAGCACTGAAAAAAGTGGCCATTTTTCACACAACCGTTGCAGCAGTCATGTGATCAGAATTCGGACACTTGGCAACCGGTTCATATTTATGACAGTTGTAGTATCTCCAGATCATGTGATCCCCTTTTGCCACCTTCTGACAAGCAAAATCAATGCGGAAGCCAGATTAACTTGACAGCTGTGTTACTAACTTAACAACTGCAGGGATTAATGTAACAACTGTGGCTAGAAAGGTCATAAAGGTCATAAAATGAGGTAAAACTCACTTGACAAATGTCTTAACAACATAAATTTTTGGCTCAGTTGTGGACGTAAGTCAAGGACTATCTCTAACAGGTCCTTTATGACAAACCACTCTGTTAAGATTTGCTTCTTTAACTCAAGCTTGAAAGCATTAGCACCAAAATGAGGTGCATACAGCAGTCCTCTGATAAACACTGCCCACAGGAAGAGAATTAGAGACAGATAGGCAGTAATATTGAAGAGACAGATGACTATGCAGGGAATATAGAAAAAATGTTGTATATAGTTTTTACAGCTACCAAATATGGGCTGCAAAAAAGTTAGGTTTGCAGTCCAGATGACTTACGTTAAGTTTTAAGTACTTTAGTAAAGCAGATTTCCCCATAAAGTCAATTGAGCATGGGAAAAAGGATTGGAAAAGGATTTTTATTAGGTATTTCATCCCATAACTTTCTAACTGATATAATTGTTTCTGGAGATAGTAGTAGTAGTAGTAATAATAATAATAATAATAATAATAATAATAATAATAATAATAATAATAAAGTTGGAAGGGACCTCGGAGGTCATCTAGTCCAACCCCCTGCTCAGGCAGGAAACCCTATACCATTTCGGACAAATGACTGTCCAGTCTCTTCTTAAAAACCTCCAGTGTTGGAGCATTCACCACTTCTGGAGGCAGGTTGTTCCACTGGTTAATTGTTCTAACTGTCAGGAAGTTTCTCCTTAGTTCTAGGTTGCTTCTCTCTTTGGTTAGTTTCCACCCGTTGCTTCTTGTCCTGCCTTCAGGCGCTTTGGAGAATACTTATACTGTTCATCCAACCAAAGGAGATAGATGGATGGATGGATGGATGGATTTGAAAGTTGTCCAAATTGGAAAATTAACATCACTTAGCTTCCAGTATATAATATTGAACTATGTAAGCTTGATGATATAGCTCCAGATTCAGAAAACCAAATCCTCTGTCATTAATTGGTAATTGCATTTTCTGTAAAGAACCCCATAAAAATTCTGTAAACAGTTTAATTTCTGAAAATATTTTCCAGATATTTGATGTCCAGATCCCGATCCATGTCATCGCTTTCATCCATGCCACCTTTTCTTGTCAGAAAAAAACTAGTGGGATGTCGTGGTTAAGGTGTTAGACTGGGCCTGGGGCACCCAGCTGCTAGTCTAGTCATAGAAGCTCACAGTTGACTTCATGCCAGTTACTTTCTCAACCTTATCTACCAAACAGGGTTGTTGGATGGAAACAGGAAGAGTACTATATTTGTCATCTCAAGACATCAAGTCTATAAGCGTAACATATCTATTTTAAATGTTCATAGTTATAAGCTTTTTAAGTTTTATTGTTTTGTTTTGTAAATGTTCATCACCTTACAAGGGCATTGGCAAACTACTATTTGCTATTATTATTATTACTATTATTATTATTATTATTAATAATAATAATAATTGAACTAGATAGCAAGATTTGTGTGTGTGTGTCTGTGTATTTTTCATTTTTTTCTCATATTTTTAAAATGCTGCTTTGTTTATTTCATATCAAGTTGTAATTGCATCCAGCATCTGTAAAAGAGCAAAAATGAGACTGCTGTGTCTGCAAAATTTATGAGTTAATGGGTATATTTAAAAATGTAAACACACACTAAAACACACCCACTTGTAACAAAGAGCAAAGAATCCTGAGAAAGGTTACTAGTGATTTTTAAAAAATATATATTGAGCAATGTGCTCATTGGTTCATGAATGGCCTGAAGTCCCCGAAGTGCTTCAGGCAACAATGTGGGGAAAACATACTGAAGATAATATCGATATGGGATCATTTCATTACTGAAGATCTCAGTGGAATAAGAATCGTGAATGAGAAGAAAATCAGAAGTTTCACTTGTCAAAGATTACCAGCTAGATTGAAAGTATTTGACACTTGGTCTGACTGGGAGTGAAAGAATGGAAAAATGCCACTTTTCTGAACTCTAGAATTGGAAAGAATAGGTAGGGAGAGAATTAGGACAGTGCACATATGTGCTAAGGTTTTATTATAATTTGTGCACATTTGCATGCTTAGAGTTGACTAGAACTGAATGCTGAAGTTCAGAAAAAAATCACTTGTATTTTAAAATGTATTTTAACTGGAACGGGGAAAAGAAACTTTGCATTAACATGCAAAGTAATTAGAAAGTATTAAGTTATATTTGCAAAACATGAAGAGGTGAAATTGTTTTCACTATTGTATGTTTTGAATAAAATTGGAGGAAACCCCTGGAATCCTCTTTTGCTCTTTTGGTCATAGTTTCAGAACCTTAGACATATATTGGGACAGAAATCTCACTCAGATGTGCAGCTGTGATAAGGCAAAACATCATTGTAAAGACCTTCAATGATTTATTTTTTAAATTTATTTTATTTAAAAAAAAAAGCACACTCTTTCCCCATGGAGGTTTACAATCCATTTCAAGATGAAGAAGCAAAATCAAAGTTAATAAAAAGCCAATAATTAGAAATATCAGCTGTATGCATTTTAAATATTTATATAAATCTATATATAAATGGAATACATTGAACCTATAAATATTAAATATGAACCATATGGATTTTATGGCTCCTGATGTCAAGAAAACAAATTTCAAAACCGATTTTCATTTAAACCTTACAGAAATAAACTTCAGCTACACAGTAACAAAGACTTGTTAGTGGGTAATAAAACAGTATATATCTTCAACATCTCTCCACTCTTATAAATGGATTTGTAAATCATGTTACATAGATGACTTTTTTTTAAAAAAGTATACAGTGTAATCTGGATAGTGTACAGCATATGCAAATACACAAGCACCATCACTATATACATTTCCTGTTCATAACGGACCTTCTGCATTTAGTCTCTGCAGACAAGTGATTCAAAGGAAAACCTCTGAGGACTATCTTAGATTTGCACAGCACTAAAATTATTAGTGCTGAATAAATTGCATTCATATCATGACAGTTGAATGGGCAAATAATGGGTTTTGGGGTGTGTATTTTTTGTATTTTTCCAAATATCCAAAAGTGTATATAGAGAAGATACATAGGCATATATTCATATGCATTTGGGTATAGAGTTTTTAAAATAGAAAAAAAAACTATACTGGAATATATTTCTAAACAAATTAGTTTCTATGTTTCCTCTCAATCACATTATTTACGAATAACAAATATGAGAAGTCTCGGTGTTTTAGAAGTAGATTAGTTGCTGTGTTTTCTTTGATGGGTGTCTTTCCAAATCTTTATTGTTCTAACATCTGTTATATAATCTTTGAACATAATCCATAAGCTTGCGGCAGAACTCCTTCATAGTAGTGCGATCATCTGGCAGAATACAGTTACCCTATAGAAAAGAAAAAAACACAAGAAGTTATATGGTATGCCTCTAATTTTTTTTTTCAAGTATACTTGGCTCTTGATGATTTCACAGCCTCACCCTCACTGGTTTTTAAAAAATTAATATAGAAATGGCTTATCATTGCCTTCTTCCAGGTTGTGCTAATGCTGTACAGCAGAGGTCCCCAACCTTTTGGGCACCAGGGACCGGTTACGTGGAGAGAGGTTTTTCCGTGGACCGGAGGGGGCGTGGTTTTGTGTGCTGCCTGCATCCCGCAGATGGGGCTTTGCTTGTTTGTGCGGACCAGTTGCTGGCATGCCGCAGCCCGGTAGCGGTCCACGGACCGGGGATTGGGGAGCCCTGCTGTACAGCATTTTGGATTCAAAGTAAGCATGAATATACATGTACTACCTGCTAGCACCTTCTTTAACTAATTGCATTTTTTTTCAAGGATCTTACTGCAACTGGCCAGGGTAACCGTACAATTCTGAGAAAAGACGCAACTGCTTTAAGGAGTTTCTGATCTGTCTTTTGACTTGGCAAAAGCCCTCTTTTTTTTTCAGTTTCTCAATCCATTCTACAATTATTCATTCATTCATTCAAATTTAATTTGTATACCGCCCTTCTCCCATAGGACTCAGGGCGGTTCACAGCATATTTAAAAAACAGATACTATACACAAATAAAAATACAAAAATACAACAATATAAACCCCAATAAAACCGAATTAAAAACCAAATATTGACGGCTGTGTTTCCAATTAAAATTGCTTCTAAAATCATCC
>NW_015389387.1:0-40623 GCF_001527695.2 Protobothrops mucrosquamatus
CTTCATTGGGGCATCGTTCCAATCTGCATATGCAGACAGCCACAGTCTGAATATCAACGAGGAGAACAAGCCTCAACAGGATCCCTTTGGAGCCAACACTGCTCAAGGCAAATTTAGAATAAAATCCTACGGACTTCATCCTTTATGGAAGCAAAGGGAAGGTGTGCTACAGAGGGCATCTATGGTATTTTTCTGTGGCTGTCCTTACCTTGTGGTACACCCTCCCTGCCCCGGTGATTCAGCCGGCCCCGCACCCTTTCGGCCTTCCAGAAGGCCATCAGAGCCTGTTTTTCTACCCAGGAACTGGAATAGAGTGAGGAAGTTCGACCTTGGTTGTTGGGGCTCCCAAGGGGCGACTGAGGCAGCAGATTTTGGTTGTGTTTTATAGATTTGTGGTTTGTGGTTTTTATAGTACAGGACTTTATTACTATGGGCTGCCCAGACTTGGGTTTTAAAGTAGGCAGCCCATGCAAATATAAGAAAGAAAGAAAGAAAGAAAGAAAGAAGGAAGGAAGGAAGGAAGGAAGGAAGGAAGGAAGGAAGGAAGGAAGGAAGGAAGGAAGGAAGAAAGAAAGAAAGAAAGAAAAAAGAAAGAAGGAAGGAAGGAAGGAAGGAAGGAAGGAAGGAAGGAAGGAAGGAAGGAAGAAAAAAGAAAGAAGGAAGGAAGGAAGGAAGGAAGGAAGGAAGAAAAAAGAAAGAAAGAAAGAAAGAAGGAAGAAAGAAGAAAGAAAGAAGGAAGGAAGGAAGAAAAAAGAAAGAAAGAAAGAAAAAGAAGGAAGGAAAAAAGAAAGAAGGAAAGAAAGAGAAAGAAAGAAAGAAAGAAGGAAGGAAGGAAGGAAGAAAGAAAAAAGAAAAAAAGAAAAAAGAAGGAAGGAAGGAAGGAAGGAAGGAAGGGAGGGAGGGAGGGAGGGAGGAAGGAAGGAAGAAAGAAAGAAAGAAAGAAAGAAAGAAAGAAAGAAAGAAAGAAAGAAAGAAAGAAAGAAAGAAAGAAAGAAAGAAAGAAAGAAAGAAAGAAAGAAAGAAAGAAAGAAAGAAAGAAAGAAAGAAAGACACAGATCCCAGGATTCGATCCTAAAATTTAACTTGGGTCAAATAACATCTTTCAACATTGGTGTCAGAAAGGGGATGGGGGAAATTGTGGAGACTTTTTCAGCTTATTCTTCACTGAATTAGTGTAGCCTCACTAGAGGGTTGGTACACATGAGTCAGCCCTAAAAGATCTACAATATAAACTCATAATTATATTCAGCATCCTCTTGGCTTCAAATGCCACGATGCTCTCCAACGTCTAGTTGCCAGATGAAAGCGATGGAGAAATCAAGCACTAATCCATTATCTAAATATTCCAAAATAAAAAAAAAATAGATATTTCTTTACTAATACTATGAGAAAAAAAAACCTATGCCTGGTAATCCCAGATGGCACAGCATATCCAGCCTTATCTTATACAGCCACCAGATCAAAAATGAATACTGATTTGCCCTATCACATACCTTTTGTGACGAATGAATGCCACAGCACAGTTAACTGATCTCAAAACAGAAGGCAGAGATCCCCCCCTGCCCATATCTAATTCGAGTGGCTACCGGGCCAATTAAGCTCACCAACTTTTTGACTGAAACAGAATGTGCCTGGCCATTATCTATGCTTTATTTTCCTGGCTAGTTTAGATCAAGGGTCCCCAACCTGCGGTCCGTGGACGGGCACCGGGCCGGTCCACAGAAAAAACTCTCTCTGGTGCTCAAAAGGTTGGGGACCTCTGGTCTAGATAAACCACTGAATGTCACTCAAGCATACCTTATGCCAGTGGTGGCGAACCTGTGGCACGCGTGCCAGAGGCGGCACTCAGAGCCCTCTCTGTGGGCACACATGCCGTCACCCCGGCCCCGCCTCCCCCTGTAGCCCCCTCACCAGCAGCCCCCCCAGAGGAGAGTCGCCCCCAGGCGCGGCCTGCACAGAACAGCACAGCCAAGGACATGGCAGCTGGGCAGCAGGGACAAGACTCCGCGCTCATGCCCCGTTGCTACAGATGCTGCTGTGGGATGCAGGCGGAGGGCATGGCCGCCATGGTGCTGCAGGGTTGCCTGGGCGATCTGCTGCGGTGGGCCGTGGAGGTGGTAAGTGACACTGTGGGTGGACAGGGCAGGGAACAGGATGAGGTGGGTGGGGTAGGGGTGGGACGGGTTTTGGGCACTCGTTGTCTAAAAGGTTTGCCATCACTGCCTTATGCTCTTATTTATTTATCGCCTATCGGGCATGTCTGAGGCTGTAAGACAATCAATCTTGCCACTTTTAGGTAGAACGTAGAATCTGGAACCGTGGCTATGTTGGGTTGAAGGAGAAGAAGTAGAATACAACGAACCTGGGTGCATGACAAACTCTTCTGCTAGTTTATTCCGAAGTCATACTGGATTCAATTAGGCTTACACCTTGGTAAATGCGTTTAGGTTCACTCTCTAGAAGTGCCTCTTGATTATGGTTTTGGAAGCCAAAGTAATAAACAAGGCCTGTTATAAAGACATCATATGATTTCCTGTCACTAGCTTCCCTTACAGGGATGTGTGCTGAAAAACAATGACTCCTTATTTTCATCTATGGCAGAGGTCTCCAACCAGACCGGAGGGAAAAGGAGGGGGAAGCATTTTACGCACATGTGCGTTCGCACAAATGGGGCCACGAGCAAGCGCGACATGAACAGGGCGGTGCTAGCGAGTGTCACACAGGCGCTAGCACCATCCCATTTTCACCGTGTGGTGCCCTGTTTTTGCTGCATAGTGCTCCATTTTCGCCGCAGTAGTGGCGCTAGCACAAGTGGTGGTGCGTGCCCTGGTCAGCCTGTTCCATGGCCCGCTGGCCACGGCCCGGTAGTGGGCCACAGCCCACAGTTTGGGGACTCCTGATCTATGGTATGAACTTGCCTGAAGGACAGTAATCTTTCTCTAAGAATCTCTGAAACTTAAAAACAAGGCTGACTTGAGAGGCAGACCGAAAGTCTTATCTGAGATGGCAGATTCAGATTTGCAAACTGATTCACCTCTGCCACTTGTTTACATCTCTGGACCGTCTCTAACGTCAAGTGGCAGTTTCAAAAAGAGAAGATATTCTCAAAAAGAGAAGATATTCTCATGTAGAGCAAGGGTGTCAAACCCGCAAAGTCACATGACGTGTCGTGACGTATCACGGCTTTTTTGCCATTGCCGGCAATGGGGTGGGCGCGGTTTTGCTATGACGCATCGGGCCCGTGGGCCGGCAGTTTGACACACCTGGTGTAGAGGAAAAAGAATTAATCCTCATGATCCTGAATGGAGCCAGGAGAACTCTTGGCTAGTAGAATATTTTAAATGAATATTTAGTGTCAATCTATAATTTTCCATGTTATCTGTCTTCAATAGCCAGGAAGAAATATGTTGATTATACCACAGACACTTTTCCCCAAACAGTACCTTGAAACTGATACCATTTTAGACCAACATTTTGCCAGTGTCTTGCAGCTGGGCAAGAAGGCGCATATCCTGTTTTTAGAAGGTGGAGCATCCACCAGAAGTAATAGCTATCTTTCCCAAGTCAACGCTGTCCAAATAGATTGGATTGCTATGACTGTACTAGCTGGAACAACTGGGCCATCAAACTTTGCCTGGTTTTTATGTTCATGTGTCATTCATAAGAAACAGGTGGAATTTCAGTCACGCTGTCATGACCACGACTTGAATTTTTTAAGCATACTTTGTGGAACCTCCCCCAGTTGCACAGCTAAATACTTATTCAGACATTCTGTTTAAGTTATGAGGAAGAGTTACACACAGTAGC
Source organism: Protobothrops mucrosquamatus (assembly GCF_001527695.2). Classification (NCBI taxonomy): domain Eukaryota; kingdom Metazoa; phylum Chordata; class Lepidosauria; order Squamata; family Viperidae; genus Protobothrops; species Protobothrops mucrosquamatus. The sequence goes on from NW_015389387.1 coordinate 3,808, forward strand.
TCAAAAGTGTTTTATTTGACATACTGCTTTCCTAGGATTACATACATACATACATACATACATACATACATACTAATAGTAGAAAAAACAACGACCTCCAGGATAAATATAAAAACAACTGTTTATTAGCTAAGCTTTTGTTGGTCCCCTGACGATGTCATCAGAGTAAAAATATGCAAATATACAGCACGAGAGCCACAAGACGAGATAAACCAGAGTGCGATTCAACAACAACAAACATCCAGATACGAGCAGAGAAGGGAAGCAAACATGGGAGGAGAGGAGGCGCTGGAACCTAAAAGGACGCAGGCGGATGCAACGCGACTAGAGAGAATACGATCGACTGGGGCGGGTAGACGGGTGACACGCTCGATGAGCAGAGCGCTGAAACAGCCAGCTCTAAAAGCAGACTTTCGAATCCCTGGTTTTTTACTCTGATGTCGTCGTCAGGGGACCGATGAAAGCTTAGCTAATAAACAGTTATTTTTATATTTATCCTGGAGGCCGTTGTTTTTTCTACTATTAATATGAACATACCCGGGATTTGTATTTTTAAAGTAATTAGGGATCATACATACATACATACATACATACATACATACATACATACATACATATATATAAAGGTAAAGGGTCCCTGCAGATTTTACTCCGCTAGTTGTTGCCAACTCTAGGGGGTGGTGCTCATTTCCATTTCAAGACCTTTGAGCCAGCACTGTCCAAAGACATTTCCACAGTCACATGGCCAGCGTGACATCATGGAGTGCTGTTACCTTCCTACCGAAGTGGTACCTATTCATCTACTTGCATTTGCATGCTTTCAAACTGCTGGGTTGGCAGGAGCTGGAGCAAGGACGGGGGCTCACCCGGTCACGTGGTGCTCGGGTCTCAAACCCGGGCTGCTGGTTTCGCAGCCAACAAGTCCAGTGTCTTAACCACTGAACCTATAAGTATCAACAGGATGACTATAAATGTAAACTGAATCCAGCCTTCACACCTAGTGCTTTTTTAGAAAAGGCCTATTTGTGATGAAGAAAGGGAAAATGAGGAAATAAAAATGAAATTACCTTTAACAAAAACATAAACGGAGCTGTTCGAGTTTCTTTTGTTCTTGCATATATAGGTTCCTGTGTCTGCTGGTCTTGCTTGAGTAACACGCACTTCTTTAGTTTTGAAATTCTTGAGCTTCGCTGAGGGGTCAGCGCTGTAAAACCGCCAGGTCACTGGGCCACCATCAGTACAGGTCAGCTTAAATTCTTGCCCGCTATTCACAACCAAAGGAGATCCTGATGGGAAAATGGACAGTGCACCACCTGCCAAAAATAAATGATATGATTAATGTTTTGTTATATTCTCCACTGGGTTTTTTTTTTAAAAAAGATTGCAGATTTACGTACATTTAATTGGTTAAACATCTTTAAAGATGAGCAAGGAGTAAGGAGTTTGTGCCTACCGCATTTTCTTGACTGTTCCAATATATGTAGTCCTCGACTTATGACCACAATCGAGCCAATATTTATTTTACTGAGACATATATTGAGTTTTGCCCCATTTTATGACTTTTCTTGCCACAGCTGTTAAGTGAATCATTGCAGTTGTTAAGTTAGCAACACGGCTGTTAAGTGAAACTGACTTCCCCGTTGACTCTTTGCTTGTGCAAAGGTCACAAAAGGGGATCACATGACTCCCGGGACATTACAAGCGTCGTAAATATGAGTCAATTGCCAAGCGTCTGGATTTTGATCACATGACCACCCTTACAACAGTCGTAAGGGTGAAAAACAGTCATAAGTCACTTTTTTTCAGTGCTGTTGTAACTTTGAACGGCCGCTAAACGAACTATTGCAAGTCGAGGGCTATCTGTATTTTTATCCAACTGTTTTCTTCAGCCCAAGTTGATCAAAGTCTAGCCAACCTGAAAAAGTACTATGCATTTATACGTATGTGACGCTCTGATATACCATTATTGTTCTTCTACAGATCTCTAAACTCCTTTCAGAACCTCAGTAGAATTGCAAATCACATTATTGCTTTTATTAATAATTCCATTTATTCTATTAGAGGGAGCTTGTTTAACTTCTTCACCCATTTCCAAACATTTTGTCCTCTGTCTCTTTTAACATTCACCGTTCCTTCTTCTCTTTTGACTATATTTTTCATTACACTGTGTGTGATCTTCCTTTCAACTTTTTTTTTGCAGCCATCGTTTTCTTGTGTGTGTGTTTTCTTATCCACAGACCCTTTCATTTCATTTCGTTTCCTTCCATCTAGCATCCTATTTTATAATTAAAGCATTTCCATCGCCTATTTTCGTTCGCCCAGTTTCCATTCAACAAGAGAACGATCTGTCATCTAAAGTTTTTGTACAGGATTCTGGTCCTGCTTTCATTCTCGTTGCTTTCCCTTTATCTTTTATGTTTCTTATTTCACTCTCTGAAACTATTAAGAAGCCGTTGTCAAGTTCCAAAAACCAAGAAAGACACATTGTGATTCTTCCAAGCAGTTTTTTTTATTGTTCCTCATCTAGACAGAACACCGCCAAAGTAAAGCATGCTACCACTCTCATAAAGCATACATTATTTTGGGAACTATTAGGGAGGAGCCGTCTTCACCCTTTTTCTCTCACACAAACTATCTGCGCTAAGTTATCTCTTTCTCCTCTGAAATGTATTCCCACCATCCTGGGAATCCAGGAGACGTTCCATCACACGGTATGCCTCATGCTGGGAGCCTCTAAGAACCTCTTTCATTAACACATCTTTTATCATAAACAATCATTTTTATATACATTATTGTGTTGTTTGTCATGTATATAGATGGTCCTCGACTTATGATCACAATGGAACCCAAAATTTCTGTTGCTAATCGAGACAGTTGTGAACTTTGTTCCATTCTATGACTTTTCTTGCCAAAGGCATTAAGTAACTTACTGCAGTTGTTAAGTTAGTAACACGGTTATTCCCCATTGACTTTGCTTGTCAGAAGGTTGCCAAAGGTGATCACATGACCCTGGGACTCTGCAACCGTCATAAATATGAGTCAGTCGCCAAGTGTCTGTATTGTGATCACGTGACCGTGGTGATGCTGAAATGGTTGTGTGAAAAACAGTCATAAGCCTTCCATCTTTCCGAGGTTGGTAAAATGAGGACCCAGATTGTTGGAGGCACGATGTAAACCACTTACAGAATGCTGTAAATCACTATGAAGCATTATATAACTCCAAGTGCTATTTCTATTGCTGTAAGTAACTTTTTTCCAGTGTTGTTGTAAGTTTGAATGGTCATTAAATGAACGGTTGTAAGTTAAGGACTACCTGAATTTACACTTAAACCACAAACCTGAAAGAAAAAAAAATTGTTTTTAAACTGAACACTCACCAAACAGTCCCCATTCTCTTTCATTGTTAGGTGTCAATTTTCGAAGCACGATTTTGTTGCTGCAGCAATTATTTGCTTATCAGCTTGCCAACGAACTCGGGGGGGGGGGGGTTGAGAAGAAAAAGAATGGAATGCAGACTTCGAAGATTAGGTGAGAAGACCATGGGACCCAAGGACATTCATCAGATGTCTGGCCAGACTCAGAAACATTTTCTCATAACAATATTTTTCCTTCTAATTGGACATTGTGACCTGATCCAGGGGGAGGAGAGAGAATTCTATACTTTCACTATGTGGGGTTTAGCCAGAGCTGGTTTTACTTTCATACGTGGCGAAATGATGTATTTAATAAAGTTTTACATGATGAGATTGGAAACCCTCAAAAGTATTTGCTTGGTTGGGTTCATCAGTCGGAACTTTGATATTAGGTCTCTGGATAGCTGAATCACTTTTTCTCTATCCTCTCCTCTGATTTCCATCCATCCATCCATCAATTCATTCATTCATGTATGGTAGACACATTCATGCATGGGAGACACCTAGCAGAATAATTCCCCCCCTCCCAGATCCCATTCATTTAGAATGTCATACAATTATTCCCAAACTCAATTTTTGTTCTTCCATTATCTCATTCACTAGGGCACAATATATAATTATCACTAATCTATGAATTCTTATTTCTACAGATTCCCCCAAGAACCAAAATGATGCCAATTCATACTTACTAATGTACACACTTTAGTTTTTTCATTCATAGTTAACACCTTCACTTCCATGCAAATAGCAAAGCAGTTAGCAACGTTTGATCCAAAGTGCAAACTGGCTTTATATCTGCAAACATCATTTAACTCAATTATGCAAATCCCAACTTTCTTTGTTCCAACTGTCTGTGACAAATATTTTTCAAAGTCTAGATATACCATATTCCTATTTGGTTACAATGAAGACAATAGAGCAACAGCAGCATCCAGTAACTGCTTACCAGTTACTGCCATCCAGTGAGAACAGATATTTCTCAAAGAATAATGGCTTAACTCAGTGGTTAATGCCACGACCCCCAACCGGTCGTAAGTCGAGGACTAAACCGGTCGTAAGTCAAGGACTAAACCGGTCATAAGTCAAGGACTTTCCCTGCCCGGGAGCGTCGAACATGCGTGGTTCCGCCCCCTGCGCTGGCCGAAGCGTAGCTGGCAAGCGGCAGAGACGGAGCAGGCCGACCACCAGCTGGTCCAGCCCAAGGGAGGTAAGGCACCTGCCGGAAAAGGGAAAAAAAATGGCGGACAGCCTTGCTTGGCGACCCCCGTGAAATGGTCGATCGACCCCAAATGGGGTTGCGACCCATAGGTTGAGAACCGCTGCAGTAACTGCTTACCAGTTACTGCCATCCAGTGAGAACAGATATTTCTCAATGAATAATGGCTTAACTGCTAGCTAGTCTGTATGATTCACATTGACAAACCAATCTATTTCAAGTAAACAAACCCAACATTAAAGGAGACACTCTGTAGGCCTTTTATTTCCCTACAAAGATGGGCTGCCATAAGGGCACATATGACAGAGGACATAGCACAGAAGCGTTGCCTGAGCAGGGTCCGTAAGATTATCTGGGACACTACACATCCTCTTCACGACCTGTTTTCCTTGTTACCTTCTGGGAGGAGGGGGCTCCATGGTATCCGAAGCAGAACATCCAGATTCAGCCAGAGTTTCATTCCATACAGCATTAACCTTGTGAACTCTCAAGCTTCCTCCTTCCGTCATATATTCAAGATGGACAGTATTTAATATTTATTTGCTACGTATATGTAGGGGTGTGGGTCTATACATATGTTGTTCATAGCATGTTTAGGTGTGTGTCATGTATGTGTTTCACTTTGAGAGCAGGCAATTAAAATTTATTTTTGATGTGTGCCATTGTGCCCACAGTAAAAAAAAATGACAATAAAGGTTATCTCATCTCATCATTTAGCAGGATAAAATAACATGGGTAGGGGCCAGGCCAAGCAACCTCTCCATTGATTGCGAAGACCACCTTTAATGGAACACTGTAGAGCAGTGGTGTCAAACTGCCAGCCCACGGGTCGGATGCATCATGGCCAAACCACGCCCACCCCAACTCCGGCAACGGGGAAAAAGTCGCGATACGTCCTGACACGTCACGTGATGTGGCGAGTTTGACAACCCTGCTATAGAGATTCATTTTGGCTTCTGCAACAATATTCAAAAGCTCACAACAGCAGGAAGAGGAAGGCAGGCCCAAGCCTCATTGGAAGTCCCTAAGAGAATGCCAACTGGGAGATCAAATAGCTTTATAAATGGATCTTCGCTCATGTCCAATAATTTATTTGTCCAACACAGACAGAACACATCAATTAATTATTCCTTTCCAAAGCTGATTTTTTTTCTCACTATTGGAGACAAAAGCCTACAAATGGAATTGCAGAGACAATAACCCGGTCTCGGATGCATTAGCAGTTCTTAAATATACAGAAGTATTAAAAGGATGTCAGGTAAATATTTTGGATGGTGGGAAATCCGATGAAAGTTAAATTACAGTAAGACTCAGAGGGAGGATCAGATTCTTAAAAGAATCTAATCAACTTAGTCAATAAAGGGCTTTTCAAATCAACAGTCAAGTATGGCAGTATAATATGTTGAATTTGGAAGGTCAGAATTTAAATTTCAGCAGAGACATGAAATGCGAGAAGGCCCATAATGTACCAGGTCGAAATGGGAACATTCCCACTGCCAGAAAAAGATGATAACAGATCACAAGTAGCACCATTTCAGTAGGCTGGTTAGTACTTGGACAAAAATCATTTAAGAAAGGCAGTGTGCTATTATTTAATCCATGCAGTATAACAGAATAACAGAGCTGGAAGGCACCTTGGAGGTCATCTAGTCCAACCCCCTGCACAAGCAGGAAACCCTATACCATTTCAGACAAATGGTTGTCCAATCTCTTCTTTAAAACTTCCAATGTTGGAGCATTCACAACTTCTGGAGGCAAGTTGTTCCACTGATTACCGTATTTTCCAGCGTATAAGATGACTTTCTAAACCCTGAAAATCTTCTCAAAAGTCGGGGGTCGTCTTATACGCCCAGTCGTCTTATATGCCGGAAAATATGAGTATTCTATTTTATTCCTTTATATAAGCTGAGGACGCGATGGGGGTGGCGGCCGGGAGCCGCTGCCTCCCATCCTGCTCCCCCTCCCTGGATGCGATGGGGGCGGCGGCCGGGAGCTGTTGCCTCCCGTCCTGCTCCCCCTCCCCGCCCATTCAGCTGAGGACGCGATGGGGGCGGCGGCTGGGAGCCGCTGCCTCCCGTCCTGCTCCCCCTCCCCATTCAGCTGAGGACGTGGCGGCCAGGCTGGGGGCGGCGTGGACTCCCAAGGATGCTGCAGTGGCCGGTGCCGTGCCGCCGCCGCCACTGGAGCCGCTGCCTCCCGTCCTGCTCCCCCCCTCCCCGCCCGTTCGGCGCCATCTGCCTTTCATTCTCTCTCTCTCTCCTAACCTGGAGGGAGAGGGAGAGAGAGAAAGAGAGAAAGAGGAAATAAAGAGAAGAGAAAGAGGAAAGAGAAAGAGAAGAGAGAGAGAGAAAGAGGAAAGAGAGAGAGGAAAGAGAAAGAGGAAAGAAAGAGAAGAGAAAGAGAGAAAGAGAGAGGAAAGGGAAAGAGAAAGAGAGGAAAGAGAAGAGAAAGAGAAAGAGAAAGAGAGGAAAGAGAGAGAAAGTTAGAGGAAAGAGAGAAAGAGAAAGAGAAGAGAGAGGAAAGAAAGAGGAAAGAGAAAGAAAGAGAGGAAAGAAAGGAAAGAGAAGGAGAGAGGAAAGAGACAGAGAGAGAGACCCTTTTGACATCTAAAATAAAGATAACACTGCATATATCCTTTTTTAACTTTATTTTATATATACACACACAAACAAACATACACACACACACACACACACATATATATCATAAAGGTAAAAAAGGATATATCCAGTCTTATCTTCATTTTAGATATCAAAAGGGTTTTGCGGCTCCCAGTGTTTTGTTTTCGGTGGGAAACGTGTCCAAGTGGCTCTTTGAGTGTTTTGGGTTGCCTACCCCGATATAGCCCAAACTCTATATTTTAACTGGAAAAGTTGGGGGTCGTCTTATACGCCCAGTCGTCTTATAAGCCGGAAAATACGGTAATTGTTCTAACAGACAGGAAATTTCTCCTTAGTTCCAGGTTGCTTTTCTCCTTGATTAGTTTCCATCCATTGCTTCTTGTCTGGCCTTCAGGTGCTTTGGAGAATAGCTTGACCCCCTCTTCTTTATGGTAACCCCTTAGATATTGGAACACTGTTATCATGTCAACTCTAGGCCTTCTTTTCATTAAACTAGACATACCCAATTCCTGCAACTGTTCTTCGTAGGTTTTAGCCTCCAGTCCCCTAATTATCTTTGTTGCTCTTTTCTGCACTCTTTCTAGAGTCTCAACATCTGTTTTACATCGTGGTGACCAAAACTGGATGCAGTATTCCAAGTGTGGTCTAACACGGCAGTATTAGATAATACAATAAGAAAAAAGATAGAAATATAGCTATTTAGGTTTGTAGGCTAGGCAGAGAAATAGAAAAAAACAAGAACCTTGAAGGAAAGCAATGACAGATCATATCATTACTCTAATTTTTACCATCAACATTAGTGTGTCTATAAAAAAGTAAAGACACTCTTGGATCTTGCTTGAAATGCCATCTTCTCAACAACAATATGGAAGTGACTTGCCACTGCGTTCTTTCATGATTTTTTTTTCAACTTTCCAACTTAACCTACAATTATTTTATTATCTTGAGGTCTGCACCAAGTGAGAGCCAACTTTCCTCAACCGCCCAGATACTTCCAGCTGCTGTAACTGACATAAATGCCCCACTGAAATCTATATAAATAAAAATGTAAATGTTTGTTTGTTCAAAATCTTAAATCTCTGAAAGTTCTTCAACGATTGCTTTGACACAACGTTGCATTTGAATACGCACATGTTTTTATATACCTATATTATATAGATGTCACACCTGTGACAGGTAAAAACATGTTTTTGAAAAACAGCGCCATCTGTTGGACGTAAAAGCAACACACGCTTTTACCAGACTGAGCCACAGCAACGCGTGGCCGGGTACAGCTAGTACATTAAAACAAAACTACTACAATGTTTTATAGTTTCAAGTTGGTGTCACTCAAGCATGTATCTCCTCTTGTGACTTCTCTATTAATATCAAACTTCTTCTAAAGAACAGAACAGTTTGCCCGAAATGTCCCATTGGCTTCTCAATAAGCAATGCAGACTGTCCTCAACTTACAAAAGTTCACTTAGTGACTCTCTGAAGTTACAACGGCACTGAAAAAAAGTGACATGACCATTTTTCACACTTATGACCGTTGCAGCGCCACCCAGAGCCGTGGTGGCGCAGTGGTTAGAATGCAGTATTGCAGGCTAATTCTGCTGACCGCCGGCTGCCAGCAGTTCGGCACTTCGATCCTGATTGGCTCAAGGTTGACTCAGCCTTCCGTCCATCCATGGTCAATAAAAAGAGGACCTAGACCAGGGCTTTTCAACCTTTTCACCCATTATACCACTTTTAGGATATGGCAATATCCAAGTACCACCAGTCACCTAGCAAGGTGTCAAAAACTTGATGAACCCCCCCATAAAAAGGAAAAAAGTGATGAAGTACAGGTAGTCCTCGACTTACAACAGTTCACTTAGTGACTGTTCAAAGTTACAATGGCACTGAAAAAAGTGCCCCCCAAGCCACAGCCGAGCAAGACACCTGCCTGCCCGCCCGGCGGTGCTCTTCCTCCTGTCCGAGGTTTCCATTGTTGTGAGCATTTCTGTTGAGGATTGGCAGCGGGGGTGGGGTGGGGGGGTGTTTGATTTTTATTCCCCCCGTCTGCTGGGTGGTTGCAGCAGGTTTTGGTCACTTCACATGACCCTGGGACACTGTGACCGTCATAAATATGAATCAGTTGCCAAGCATCTGAATGTAAATCACAAGACCCTGGAGATGCTGCAACATTCCAGCTGATCGGCGCTTCTTCTGGGCTCAGCAGAAGCGCCAGGATCAGTGCTGCTTNCCCCGTCTGCTGGGTGGTTGCAGCAGGTTTTGGTCACTTCACATGACCCTGGGACACTGTGACCGTCATAAATATGAATCAGTTGCCAAGCATCTGAATGTAAATCACAAGACCCTGGAGATGCTGCAACATTCCAGCTGATCGGCGCTTCTTCTGGGCTCAGCAGAAGCGCCAGGATCAGTGCTGCTTTCCAGCTGGATCCTGGCGCTGATCCTGGCGCTTCCGCTGAGCCCTGACAGCCCTGCAGCTCCAGCCATCTCTCGCTCAGGCTTGTGCGGTGCTGCCACCGGTTCAGCTCATTCCCCTCCCCCGCTACCACTTTTCTAGGATGGTTGCGTACCACCTGCCAGGTGCCAATGTACCACAGGTGGTACCCGTACCACTGGTTGAAAAGCCTTGACCTAGACTGTTGGGAGTAATGTGCTGACTCTGTAAACTGCTTAGTGAGGGCTGAAGCTAAGCGGTATATAAGTCTAAGGGCTATTGCTGTTTACACTGGTGCATTTACGACGGTTGCAGAGGTCATTTGATTCCCTTTTGCAACCTTCTGACAAGCAATACAAACCACTGTTTACTGTGTTTACTCCTGGGTTATCTCAGCGCAATAAGACACGTTACATGAGACATTTGTGGAGTGAATTTTGCCCCATTTTATGACCTCTCTTGTCATAGTTGTTAAGTGGAGAAACCAGATTCACTTAACTGTTAGTGTTACTAACTGAACAACTCCAGTGATTCACTTACCAAATGGGGCAAGAAAAGTCGTAAAAGGGGGCAAAACTCACTTAGCAAATGTCTCACTGAGCAACATAAATTTTGGGCTCAGTTGTGGTCGTACGTTGAGCACTACCTGTACAAACTATTCAATTCCACTGGATTTTTCATACCCCTCGTACTGTCACTATTTTAATGCCCCTCTTGGATGTTATCATACAGAGCAGGGGTCCCCAACCCCCGGTCCGTGGACCGGTACTGAGCCATGGCCCGCCAGCAACCGGTCCGCACAAACAAGCAAAGCCCCATTCTTGGGATGCAGGCAGCATACAAAACCACGCACCCTCCGGTCCGTGGGAAAACCTTTCTCCACGGAATCGGTCCCTGGTGCCCAAAAAGTTGGGGACCTTTGGCACAGAGTCCATTTTGTTTTGCTTTTCTGGGAAGGTGTTATACTACTGTGCTTTGTCCTTTGGTGTATGCAAAGGCTGCAATAAAAGAAATAAATGTATGGATGAAACACCACCCTATTTTCTCCTGTTTCTGCATATTATTGTATCTGATGCTTTAAAAACTCACATGGAACCAGAGTCTCCTTTTACTGTCTGATTTTCAAATCACACATTCAGAGACTATTGTTTCGTTGACAACAAACCCTCTCCTTCAAGTTAAAGTGTGTTTCTAACAAGGTGCTCGATATAAATACGTTCTCCTAGCAATCATGAATGGCAAGGCTGGGCTTTGTGTCTGCTACTAATCACAAATACATTAATACTGCCTAAGGGGGGGGGGAGCCAAAAGAAATACTTTAAACAACTTAAACTGCTTTAAAGGAAATACTTTTAAACAACTTAAAACAACTTTAAAAGAAATACTTTTAAACAACTTAAACAACTTTAAAGGAAATACTTTTAAACAACTTAAAAACTGTGAAAACTGCCCAGTTGAAACAGATTCCTGCGATATGCGATTTAACAGGAAATCCATATGCTATACTGTATATATGCAACGTGCTACTTTAAGCAACTCCCCAAAAAATCAGAAAAGAAATTAATTCCTTTTTTACTCTGTTCTGAATTAGCAGAATCAGCCCTCGGCAGAAATGTAGTCACTGAAAAAAGTGACACTTATAACCTTTGTAGCATCCCCATGATCAAGTGAATAAAATTCAGATGTTGGCAACTGGCTTGTACTTATCACCGTTGCTGGGTCCTGAGGTCATGTGATCACCTTTTGCAACCTTTTGACGAGCAAAATCAATGGGGAAGCCAGATTCATTTAACAATCATGTTACTTAACAACTGCAGTGATTCACTTAACAACTGTGACAAGAGAGGTCATAAAATGGGGCAAAATTCACTCAACAAATGTCTCATGTAACGTGTCTTATTGCGCTGAGATAACCCAGGAGTAAACACAGTAAACAGTGGTTTGTATTAAATGGTGGTTTATCTTACACTATCTACAATATCATACACCAGGAGCAATATACAGACATGTGCTAATACAGCAGGATCCAACAAACCACAATTACAGCAGGAAATGGAAGAGAGAGAACACATCAGCAGAGCCTTCCCTTTTATAAAAAGGCTCTTAAAGAGACACAAACCCTGCTGAGTCATCCTCATCCTTACATTACATCTTACATTACATAAGCTGGTTAGCTGTTAAATCAATACCTTAACATAACAAAATCTGGGGCTCAATTGTGGTCATACGTTGAGGACTACCTGAACTAGTCTTAAGTAGATATCCAGATTTCATCTGACATTTGTGGCAGTGTCATAGCTGGCTGTTGGACCACAAAATATAGACTTCCCTCTTTTTTTCCCCTTTAAGCATTTTTTAACTTTCTGCTAAGGGCTGACCAGCACCAGGGTGGCTAGGTTTGCAGGAATGAACAACTTCCATTGATTTAAAGACTACATCATGCTTGATGTAGCATGTTGATAATTACATTTCGGTTCACTGGATGCAATTTAAAGATGATTTGATAGTCTATGAATCCAATTGATTTTCTGAATTTTTTATTTGGACCAAATCACGTCTAAAATATCCAATCATTAGATGGCCTTATGTCCATTTGCAAAATGTTTTTTTCTCGTGTATGAATTTAATCACTGTAATTATCCGAAACAAAATCTAAATTGAAATGATTTGCAAATCCAAATCAATCTGAATTGGGCCCAATGTAATCAATGGTGAAAAAAAGTAAACTTCTATATTTAGACAAGAAAAACCAAATGCACAGGTATAGTATAACTGGTACTTGGCTCAATAATAGTTAATTGTGAGAGGGATCTTGGGAATCCTAGTGGACAATCACTTAAATATGAGCCAGCAGTGTGCTGCAGTTGCCAAAAAAGTCAACACAGTGCTAGGCTGCATTAACAGAAGGATAGAATCAAGATCACGTAACGTGTTAATACCACTTTAAAATGCCTTGGTAAGGCCAAACTTGGAATACTGCATCTAGTTTTGGTCACCACAATGTAAAAAAGATGTTGAGATTCTAGAAAGAGTGCAGAGAAGAGCAACAAAGATGATTAAGGGACTGGAGGCTAAAACATATAAGGAACGGTTGCTGGAATTGGCTATGTCTAGATTAACGAAGAGAAGGACGAGGGGGGACATGATAGCAGTGTTTCAATATCTCAGGGGATGCCCCACAAAGAAGAGGGAGTCAAGCTATTCTCCAAAGCGCCTGAAGGCAGGACGAGAAGCAACGGGTGGAAGCTAACCAAAGAGAGAAGCAACCTAGAACATGACCAAAAATTAAGCCATCAACACTCTCTGGTTCTTCTTAAAAGAAAAATAAATAAAAAAGCTCTGAGCCCACAGTACACAATACTTGCAGAAAAGTTGCCTATAGCACATAACTCAACTAGACGAGCCTCAAGTTTAGAAATCTACAAATCTACAATATATGCAAAATCACTGTAACATTTGTTGCACCTTTGATTGATACATTATAGAGCAATAAAGATGATCAGGGTTAGGCAAACTCTGCTTTTATGATTCATGGACTTCAACTCCCAGAATTCCTGAGTCAGCTATGGGAGATGTTTCCAAGCTGAGCCATGCTGACTCAGGAATCCTGGGAGTTGAGGTCCATGAGTCATAAAAGAGCCGAGGTTGCCTACCCCTGGACTAGAGGATAAAACATACGAAGAACAGTTGCAGGAATTGGATATGTCTAGTCTAATGAAGAGAAGGACGAGGGGTGACATGATAGCAGTGTTTCAACATCTCAGGGGCTGCCCCACAAAGAAGAGGGAATCAAGCTATTCTCCAAAGCACCTAAAGGCAGGAGAAGAAGCAATGGATGGAAACTAACCAAGGAGAGAAGCAACCTAGAACTAAGGAGAAACTTCCTGACAGTTAGAACAATGAATCAGTGGAACAACCTGCCTCCAGAAGCGGTGAATGCGCCAACACTGGAAGTCTTTAAGAAGAGAGTAGACAGCCATTTGTCTGAAATGGTATAGAGTCTCCTGCCTGAGCAGGGGGTTGGACTAGATGACCTCTAAGGTCCCTTTCTTCTTCTTCTTCTTCTTCTTCTTCTTCTTCTTCTTCTTCTTCTTCTTCTTCTTCTTCTTCTCCTTATTATCATCATCATCATCATCATCATCATCAATAGAAAAGTATATGTTAAACTGCATCACAGAAATATAATCAAAAATAAAGGCACTCCATCTGTGATGGGGCTAACGTAGTTAAGTTATAGACGCATGCAGTCTCACGGCAGGTAAACATAATCATCTATCGATCAAATAACACCGTGACTTCCACTAAACTAGCATTTTCAGTTGCTCCTGAATGCCACCTGTTGGCATGGTTCTCCTTTCCTCTGCAGTAGTGTTGCACCTGGGCTGCATCTGCGTTTTGCACATGACTAACCAAACACAATGTTATCAGGGAGTGATTATCACCCCTATTTTTCCCTTGAGCCAATGAGGGGCCCTCTAAGATCTGGGCTTTGATAGTCCTTCATACATTCTCAATCCTGATGAAGGGGGGACAACAAAGACCACAATCCCTCTTCACTGTTTATTGGGACATACACTCTACGGAGTCTTCCCTGAGAACAAAAGCGCTCTGCTGCTACAGTAAATAAATCAGGTAAATTATCCCTCACAACTACTGTTCCCAACTATCCTAACATTTGCAAATCAATAGTGCTTTCTCTCTTTGACAACTCTTCAGCAGGAAGAAGATAAAGAGACAGGATCAACAAAAGCTCCTGTGTTTACCAAATGGGGATGTTTACACCATTTGTGAAGTTAATGTGATCATAACTTCCGCCCACCCTGTTCTTTTAATGAATCCCTTTATCTTTAAAACCCTGAAGCAGAATCCACCATATACCAACTACAAAGAGCTGGAGAGAGAAATAGGAAAACCACCATCTTTTAGAACGCCCGATTTTGCCAACCAAGCTAAATAAAAATGAAGACAACCTAAAGTCTTTTTGAGATCTGCTTTTTTAGCCCTCCTAATGTATTGGATTAAGTTCTCGTCATCCTAAAAATCTAGACCAGGGGTAGGCAACCTTGGCTCTTTTATGACTCGAGGACTTCAACTCCCAGAATTCCTGAGCCACCATGGCTCAGCTTGGAAACCTCTCTATTTCTCCTCAGCATGGCTGGCTCAGGAATTCTGGGAGTTGAAGTCCACAAGTCATCAAAGAGCCAAGGTTGCCTACCCCTGGTCAACTCTAGACCAAAATGTCTGACAGGTGTACCTTTGGTATGCTGTTTAGATGGTGCCATAAGAGACAGAAGGCCACCTGAAGAGACTAGAAGTATTTGAAATGTGGATTTACAGGCGGCTGTTACGTATAAGCTGGGTTGACAAGATCAGAAATGAGGAGGTGATAAGCTGCCTGGGAAAGCCAAGGGAAATCATCAAAACAATTAAAAAACAAAAATTAGAATATTTCGGACATGTGATGCGACACCCAGAAAAATACGGCATACTCCATTTAATCCTCCAGGGAAAGATTGAAGGCAAACGAGGTCCAGGCAGAAGAAGAACATCGTGGCTTCAAAATCTAAGGGACTAGTTTGGACAAAACTCAGCAGCACTTTTTCGTGCGGCTGCTGATAAAAACAGGATCGCCAACATGATCGCCAACGTCCGATAACAGATATGGCACAAGAAGAAGAAGAATAAGAGACTTTCCAGTAGAGATACAGGAGGAACAGGAGGCAGGCAGGAATAAACAGCACGAAGAGAGGTAAAAGGCTAGATAGCCAAAAATGCTGCAGAACAGAATGCAAAGTTCAGTAAGCAAATATATTGGGCTTTTGCTTTTGTTTCTATTTATTATAATCTTTACTGGACATTTTGATTAACATTTCTTTATTCCCTACCTTTTTCTTAGGAAGCGCTTTTCCAAAGTCCTTTTTTTTTAATTTGGCTTTTATTTATTTCAATGAAGGAGCCAACAAGAAACCTGGAATCCATACAGCGTCTTGCCAGCAATGCTGCCGTTTCAATCCCAGTCCCTTTAAAAAACAGGGAACCAAAATGAACTGCAGCTTTTTTAGTAATATGAATGCTAATTATTTCAAGGGCTGGCAGCAATTTAATCAAGATATTGAAGTTTCATTAAAGATATTCTGATCCTCTCCTAGATAAAGCCTTTATAAGAAGGAAAAATAGCAATAACTACATAATTATTCTACTGTTGCTATTTCGCTATCTCTTGATTATTATTTTTTTCTTCTCCCGTGGCAGTATCTCATTTTGAGAAAAACACGACAATGAATAATACATGCAGATTAAAATAATCTACACAGCTAAATTGGGGACAAAAGAATACTAATATTGTACCCTAAGTAAAATTGACAATGGGTGGCCTCAGAAGAGGCAACTATATCACGCAGCCTTTCCACGGCAGTAAAAAATCAGAAGTGGCAGAACTATTAGGGCTGAACGGTGCTTCAGATTCAATTCCTGACAGAGTGCAGGGGGCCGTGAACGTAAGACCTGTCAGTTACACCTTAGAACTGAGCATATACGATCCTGGGGGGGGGGGGGGGAAAGATACAGCTGCTCAAAACAGCTGTAAACAGGTGCTACGTTGTTTGTTGTCATACACCTGGAAGCATTGCATTGGAAATTCTTCCAAAGCACTTCATGGACCCAGAGTCTTTCTAGAGCTGTAGTTTCAAATCTGGAGATACCCAAGATGTAACGTAAAGATGTAATGATGGGAATGACTCAGAGAAGCAGGAGTACAGCATCGTCCCGTCATACGGGCGATCACCCGTTCCCGCTCGGCTGCTCTATGGACGTGCCAAACCCCAGTGGAGAGAGAGAGAGAGAGAGGGTGTGGGGGGGGGGGAAAGACCGAAGAAAGGGAGAGGCATGTCTACAGGATAAGAAACAGGCAGGAAGGAGGAGAGTGGGTGTGGGGGGAAGCGATGGTGTAGAAATAGGCACGGCTCGGGTAGATCAGCTGAACTGAGTGAGAACGGAGTTAGAACGGCGATTGGCCATTGGAGCGTCACGACAGCACCTATGGGCCGGGTGCAAAGGTGGCCGGAATATAAGAAGCGCCCTCCTGCCAAGACGTCTTTCCCACCATCTCTATCTCTCCCCTCCCCTCAGTCCACATTCCTCCATCCCTCTATTTCTATTTGTAGGTCTTTGTATTTTGTTATCTTCTCCAGTTCTCATTTATTCTGCTGTCTCCAGGCACTGCCATGTCCACTATCCAGACTTTTTTGTCTTTCTTATCGACAATTGTTAAGTCCGGGGTGTTATGTTGCAGGTGCTTGTCTGTTTGAATTCTGAAGTCCCAGAGCAGTTTAATTTTATCATTTTCTATGACTTTCTCTATTTTATGATCCCACCAGTTCTTGCTTACAGGCAAATGATATGTCTTGCAGAGCTTCCAATGCACCATTGTTGCTACTTTGTCATGCCGCTGCTTGTAGTCAGTCTGTGCGATCTTCTTGCAGCAGCTTACCAGGTGGTCCACTGTTTCTTCAGCTTCTTGGCATAGGCGGCACTTACTGTCTGTTGCTGTCTTCTCAATTTTGACTTTCTATGCATTTGTCCTTAAGGCTGGGTCTTGTGCAGCCAGAATTAGTCTCTTAGTCTCTTTCTTCAATTTTCCTGCTCTTAGCCATTGCCAGGTCGTTATTATTTGCTTTCCCAGCTATTTTTTTAATGTACTGGCCATGTAGTGCTTTGTCTTCCCATGCCTCTATTCTGTTCTTCATTTGGTCTTTCTTGTAGACCAGTTTGGTTTATTATTATTATTATTATTATTATTATTATTATTATTATTATTATTATTATTATTATTATTATTATTACTATTATTACTATTATTATTGTTGTTGTTGTTGTTGTTTTAGGGTTAAAGAAAATGTTTAAGAACCAGAGAAGAGCTGTAGACAGTACCGAGAGACTCAAACTCATTGGTAGCCTCACACTGTAATGAACAAGGACATATATTCAACTTCGCCGCTACTAAGATTGTTGGTCGAGCAGGTACAAAGATAGCCAGGGAAATGATTGAAGCCTGGGAAACGTGCCTCTTGTCAGTCAACAGGAGTGCTGATTTACCACCAGCTTATCAGGTACTTAGGAGCCAAGGACTTAGCAGCACAAGGAAACAACAGCCAATTGCCGGCCATCAACACACCAATCAACCAATAGGAAGATACCACATAAATATGACTCACAGAATAGCCCAAAACACACATTCCAGTAGAGAGAAGTTCCCTAAGGATGGGCTCCAGCACGATCCAAAAGCTCGGAAGAGTAAACCTCTAGTCCCGGTGACCGACGCAGACTGGATTTTGCAGTACTGGGAATCCCTCTCCATGGCTCCAAAGTATTTTTGTCTTCAAATCCAAAGTAATATTGAATTAACATGGTTTCATGGTTCTTATTTAACTAAAGAAAACATTATTTTTTCGAAGACATATATTCAAATGGGAGGTACATTTAAAAATGCATAATGTTTTTCTTCTGCCATTATGCAATCTATTTCAGCAGGTTTTGAAAATAGCCCTTTTTTTAAAAAAAATTGTAATATTTACAACCCAAACTGAAACATGGAATTTGGCGTAGCTGGTTTCAAGTTTTGAAAGCCTATTTACTGAGAATTAAGCACACCATAGATGAATTTCATATCCTTTGATATGAAAGCATCTATAAACTGTTTAAGACTAATTCATAACGTTAAAAATAGGCTGTTGCAAGTCAATCTATCAAAGTATAATTTTGGTCACCAAGATGTAAAAAAGATGTTGAGACTCTAGAAAGAGTACAGAGAAGAGCAACAAAGATGATCAGGGGACTGGAGGCTAAAACATATAAGGAAAGGTTGATGGAATTGGGTATGTCTAGTTTAACGAAGAGAAGGACGAGGGGGGACATGATAGCAGTGTTCCAATATCTCAGGGGCTGCCACAAAGAAGAGGGAGTCAAGCTATTCTCCAAGGCACCTGAAGGCAGGACAAGAAGCAACGGATGGAAACTAATCAAGGAGAGAAGCAATCTAAGGAGAAACTTCCTTAACAGTGAGAACAATTAACCAGTGGAACAAACTGCCTCCAGAAGCGGTAAATGCTCCAACACTGGAAGTCTTTAAGAAGAGACTGGACAACCATTTGTTTGAAATGGTATAGGGTTTCCTGCCTGAGCAGGGGGTTGGACTAGATGACCTCCAAGGTCCCTTCCAACTTTATTATTATTATTATTATTATTATTGTTGTTGTTGTTGTTGTTATTATAAAAATAGTTTGAGTTGCAGAATGAATACAACCTGTTTTTCAGTGATCTTCTCACTGACATAACTAATGAAGGAGTAGATATTGTGTCAATCTACAAAGCACTTGCCCAACGTACTGGAGCCACTTTTTCCACCTCTATTTTCCTTGGAATGGCAACAGCCAGAAACTTTCTATGTTTGTGAAGACCAACCAAAGGAAACATAATTAATTTAAATAGTATTTCAGCCGACCATTTGAGCACATGAGGAGTCTCCTCATCTGATCTGCCTTTGTCGTAGTCAAAGGCTCTACTCTTACGTTGGGAAACCATGACAAAATAGTTCATGGGTCATTCCCAACTTCATTGCACATCTGCAGGTTGCAAAACCACTTCATATAATATATATATATTGTGGGCCGTTTCCTAGACCCAAACTAGAATAAATCTGGAGATCTCCAGAGATGAGTAGCTTACTGGAAGCACCAGGATCAAATGGGCTTTGGCACAAAATGGCAAGTGACAAAAAAGCCACTTCCAAGCTTGTATTTTTATGGAAATCCCAAATTATCTTCTCTGTCTTCCGGCGAAGATAAACACCCACATTAATGTAACAGCCTCAATTAAGAATAAAATAGCACTCTCTCTTCCCCTCAAAAAAACCTCGGCCAGAAACAGTGTCGTTCTGTTCCGTTTGCACAGAATCTGCCATGAATTCCGGAATCTGCAGAATTCTTTTTTGTAGAGGTTGCTTTGCTAAGGTAAAAGCTTAATGAAGTACTTCCTGTTCTGATGGGACAGTTGCAACGCACATGTCCAGGATTAGGAGAATCTGTCATTGCCATAACCTCGCAGTTCAACAGGCAAGGTGGAGAATCAGCATTGGAAAGGCATAGTGCTGACTCAAGGTACTTCCTCACCTTTGGTGCCATTTATGAGAAAAGCCCAGAGTTTACAAACTAATTCAGAAAGAAGGTGGGAAGGCAAAAATTAGCATAAATGCAAAGCTATCAACATAATATATCAATAGCACCTAGACCAGTGGTGGCGAACCTATGGCACAGGTGCCAGAGGCGGCACTCGGAGCCCTCTCTGTGGGCACACGTGCCGTTGCCCCAGCCTTGCCTCCCCCAGCGACCCCCTCCTCTCCAGCAGCCCCCCTGAAGGAGAGTCGCCCCCGAGCGTGGCCCACCCGGAGCAGCGCAGCCAAGGACATGGCAGCCAGGCAGAGTAGACAAGACTCTGTCCTCACGCCCCATCATGCAGTTGATGCTGCAGGGCGCGGGCAGAGGGTGTGGCTGCCATAGCGCTGCTCGGCTGCCTGGGCGATCTGCGGTGGGCCCTGGAGGCAGTGAGTGGTCCTGTGGGCAGGCGGAGCAGGGGATGGGGGGCAGAGCGGGGGCAGGCAAAGGGGGGGTGGAGTGGGGGGCAGAGCCAGTTTTTGGGCACTCGGTCTCTAAAAGGTTCGCCATCACTGACTTAGACTTATATACCACTTCATAGTGCTTTACAGCAGGGGTCCCCAACCCCCCTGTCCATGGACCAGCACCGGGCCACAGCATGCCAGAAACCAGTCCGCGCAAACAAGCAAACCCCCATCTGCGGGATGCAAGCAGTACATGACACAACGCCCCCTCCGGTCCGTGGAAAAAAACTCTCTTCCCGGAACCAATCCCTTGTGCCCAAAAGGTTGGGGACCTCTGCTTTACAGCACTCACTAAGCGGGTTACAGAGTCAGCCTATTGCCCCCAACAATCTGGCTCCTCATTTTACTGACCTCAGGAGAATGAAAGGCTGAGTCAACCTTTGAGCAGGTCAGGATCGAACTCTTGGCAATGAACAGAGTTAGCCTGCAATACCGCATTCTAACCACTGGCCCACCATGCACATAGGTCACTTACAAGGAAGGGCATCAAGTTTTAATTTAGAATAGAATAGAGCTGGAAGGGACCTTGGAGGTCTTCTAGTCCAGCCCCCTGCCACCAAGAAGAGTCGGGTCACGTTATTCACCAAAGCACCAGAGGGCAGGACAAGAAACAATGGTTGGAAACTGATCAAAGAGAGAAGCAACCTGGAATTAAGGAGAAACTTCCTGACAGTGAGGACAATTAACCAGTGGAACAGCTTGCCTCCAGAAATCGTGGGCGCTCCATCACTGGAGATTTTTAAGAAGAGGCTAGACAGTCACTTGTCTGAGATGGTATAGGTCAGGGATGGCGAACCTTTTAGAGACCGAGTGCCCAAACTGCAACCCAAAACCCACTTATGTATCATCGGATGCCGGGTGGGCGTGGCCCATTGGGTGGGTGTGGCTGCAGTGGTAACGGCAGACTGGGTGGGACTAAAAAGTTCAATCAATCAATTCCAACTTTGCGAGATTTTTTTTCCCCGTAAGTTGAAATTGATTGATTGATTAAACCTTTTTTTTTTTTTGCACACGGCGGCGGAGGCCTAAAGCAAAAAGGTTTTATAAAACCCAGCTGAAGGCCTAGGACTGGGGCGACGGCACACGTGCCCACAGAGAGGGCTCTGCGTGCCACCTGCGGCACGCATGCCATAGGTTCACCACCACTGGTATAGGTCCTCCTACCTGAGCAGGGCGCTGGACTAGAAGACCTCTGAGGTCCCTTCCAGCTCTATTCTATTCTAAGATCTTCTCTATCTTAGTGAAAAACATGATGTGACAGTAATTAGCTGATCCAATTCCCTTGATCTGAAAGCCACCCCTTCTCAAATTTGTGAGCAATATCTTTGACAGCTATACACAACCTGTAATCTGACATATCCATTTACAGAACCGCTCTGACTAATCAATCAATCTGATTCACCATTTGGAAATGATTGCCTTATTTAATTTTCCTTTAGCTTTTTTTTTAAAAAAAGTCAAATCATGTTGTGACTGGCACCGTTCAGGATAGATGTTTACACGCCCATGGTCTCCTCATGAGCACCCTTCCATAATTTTATTCTGAAATAACGATACTTAGAGGCAGGTGGCTAGTAGGCAGCACTCTTCATGAGGAAATGTTCTTTGATTCATAAATGCTGCCCAAACAGATGGAAAGCCTTGGAACCTATAATCAGTCTGTTACATTAAAAGCAAGGGTTGTTTTTTTTTAAACTCCACCTGATAATAATATGCAGAAGTTTCAAAATCAGAAATCCTACGAGACTGAGACAGCTATTACAAGGAAAGCACTGATTTTTGACACATGGAATAATACCACAAGACAGAAAATTTCATTTCAAGCAAATGAAATTTGGCAACAACCTATTCTATAAAAAATTTAAACTCTAGCAATCTTTTCACCAATATTCTTTTTGCGGTTTCTGTTTTCACTGTAGGGGCCGAAAACAACTATTATTCAGCTTTGGGCTGTTATTATTATTATTTTTTTATTTGTATCCAGTCTTATCTACAGATAACTCAAGGTGGCAAAGATATCCAATACAACTTCCTCTTAGTTTTCTCCCACAACTCTGAGGTGTTTTGGATTAAGACAGGGGTATGCTGGCTCAGGAATTCTGGGAGTTGAAGTCCACAAGTCATAAAAGAGCCAAGGTTGCCTACCCCTGGACTAAGAGAAAGCGTTTGGCCCAAAGCCACTCAAGCTGATTTTCATGGCTAAGGTGGCATTTGAACTCATGGTCTCCTGCTTTCTACTTTGGTGCCTTAATCACTAGACCAGGGATAGGCAACCTTGGCTCTTTTATGACTCGTGGACTTCAACTCCCAGAATTCCCGAGCCAGCATGGCTCAGCTTGGAAACCTCTCCCTTTTCCCTCAGCGTGGCTGGCTCAGGAATTCTGGGAGTTGAAGTCCACGAGTCATAAAAGACCCAAGGTTGCCTACCCCTGATCTGGAGGGTCTCGGCCTAGGCCAGGGGTAGGCAACCTTGGCTCTTTTATGACTCGTGGACTTCAACTCCCAGAATTCCTGAGACAAAATGGCTCAGCTTGGAAACCTCTCCCTTTCCCCTCAGCGTGGCTGGCTCAGGAATTCTGGGAGTTGAAGTCCACGAGTCATAAAAGAGCCAAGGTTGCCTACCCCTGGTCTAAATAATCTAATACTCCCTTCTGCGACTTTAAAATTCACCTATAATCAAAGGCTGAATAGACATTGCTCCTTTTGTAATTGTAATTTTTGTAAAAAAAAAAAATTGTAAAAATTTTGTAAACAAAACAAAACAAAAACTAAGGGCTTTTTTGATATGACAGTCAAACTTGGTTTTATTCCTCCAGCTCTATATTTCCATCAAGTCTTTGTTTGTAATAATATCAAGCGAGCTATGAGGAACATCCGTTCTCAGTCACAAGTTGAAGTGCCAAGTTGCAATTACTGCCCACAGGAAAGAAAAGGCCCGACACATCCGAATACCTTTGTTATCTCTCCTCCCAAACAGCACAAATCATCTGTCACGTTTCCAAATAGAAACGTTTAATAGAAAGGAAGAGAAAAACCCTTGACGTTATTAAGATGCAAAGTTAAAATTCTTTTATCAGAGAACTCTCTAAATGCCTAACGTATTTGTAGATCTAAGTACAACAAAGAAACGATCCATTAATACTGTGTTCATCACAGCTTCTTTCTTCAAAAGTAAACTTCAGACGTATCTGTGAGATCAACGGAAAGAGGTTTTCCTACTGTCAAGAAATTCAAACAACAGCTCAAGTGAAGAAATAGAATAGATCAACATTTGTCCAGTCTCATCGGACCAAGTTCCTGTTGCACTCTAAACAATCACACTGATTGTTACAATGCAGAGATGAACACACCAAGCCTTGTTTTTAATGAAATAAATGTAATCAGTTATGTTCACAGTCCGCTTCTGTTACTAAAATAATTCAATAAAATCGCCACATTGATAGTTGTATTTACATCTAAATGAAAGCTCTCTAAAAATATTTTTTATCTCTCCTATTGTTTACAAAGATTCACCATATCGCTTTAGAAAAAGAGGAATAATTCCTTGGTGTTTTATTGTGCAACCATATTTTGGGCAACCAAGGAAGGATAAACCCACAATCTTTCTTAAGACTTGGATTCAAATCCTAACCACCTTTATAAAATAGTCCTACTGATTTCAGAAAAGCATTCTTTCAAGTTAAATCTCAAGAAACCTACTAGAACACTAGAAGAGGCAAGCATCTTAAAAGACATCTAATCAATCAATCTATCTATCTATCTATCTATCTATCTATCTATCTATCTATCTATCTATCTTAATCTATCTATCTATCTATCTATCTATCTATCTATCTATCTATCTATCTAATTTATTGGCTGTCCAACTTTAGGAGGCTTTAGTTAATTCCTGTTCAGTATAAAATTTAAGACAGCATCCCTGACAAATGACCATCCAGGCTTTGTTTAAAGACTTTTAGCTAAAGAGAACTCATGTCTATGTGTAGTAGCCTGCTCCACTGGCTGACAGTTCATACAGTCAGGAGATTCCTTATGACAGGGGTGTCAAGCTCAATTTTATTAAGGGCCGCATCAGCATTGCGGTTGCCCTCGGGGGGGCTGGGTGGGTGTGGCCAGGGTGGGTGCGGCCTACTGGGTGGGCGTGGATGGAGTGGGTGTGGTCTACTGGGTGGGTGTGGCCAGCTCTACATCGTTCGCGTCAAGGGTGCCTGTGGGGGCCTGGGCAGGAGTGGGATAGATCTGAGGGTCTCTGGCAGAAGCGGGTGGGACCGGGGCAAGTGCCAAGGCATGGTCCACTGGAGGAGCCTCACTGTTCCTCTCAAGCCATGCCGGGGGGGGGGCTTATGGAGCTAAAACTGAATGCGTTTCAGCATAGATGGCCATCACAAAATTGTACATTGGCTACCAGCTGGCCTGGGCCAGGGCCAAGGCAGAGGGGGCCGTTCCCTCACTGTTTCCAGGATGGCTTCGCGGGCCACATGAAACCACTTTGCGGGCCGCATCCGGCCCCCGGGCCTTGTGTTTGACATGTCTGCCTTATGAGATCCAGCCTCATCCTCAAACTACATTGTAGTTTTAAGGCAAATGGTTCTGCTCCTGTCTCTGGGACAACAGACACTGTCCATTCCTTCTTCTAAGTGACAACTCTTCAGATATTTGAAGACTGTGACCATTTCGTCAAGTTCTTTATGTAGGTTTTTTGTAGGCTAAACATACCCAGAGAAGTTAACCATTCCTCATAGGGATTGGTTTCCAGACCCTTCACCATTTTGGTAGTCCTATTTTTCGTCACTTTTTTTGGGGGGGGGGGGGGAACTGTAGTGCCCAGAAATGGACACCATATTCTAAATTGGCAAGTGTAAACTGGCACGAAACAGTTAATTCCTCTAATCTGGACTGTATACTCCTGTTCATACACACGAAAGCATTTGCTTTGGGGTCATGTGTCAATTCACCAAGCTTCATTTGTGGTCAACAAAAATACCCAGATCCTTTTCATCTGCACTGCTGCTAAACCAGGTCTCTCTCTCTCGTGTCTTTCAGATAAAGACCTTTACATTTTACTTACTAAATTCCATTCTATTCATTTCAGCTTAGTGATCATTTTTTCTGAACCTTCTTTTTCTGAAGTTTTGCCCAAACCTCCCAGCTTTGGGTCATCTGCAATTTCTTCAAGTTAACTCAAATCTTGGCAATTTCAATTCTATGTCATTTTCTTGGTTTCTCATTGCCTTCCTCCAGGATATTTCTTTTGTTTTAATCCCAGTCTATCATATAACCCCAGGACTCTTTGCTGTATTCATCTCATTTCCAAATCCAGACAGGTGCTGCTACCCTATTAAATATGAGTATCTTTCTTTTATATTGTCAGCCTGTAATAATCCTCCTTATGTATTTTCTACAGACATGACAAGTCTTTCAAAAGAACTATTCCCATTCACGTATTCTCAATAGTCAAGTGATTTGGGTACTTCTGAGAAAGGGTGCACAAAAGATAAATATTATTGACAGATTATGTTAAAGGAAACCATACTACAGATAACTCTGTATCAGTGACACAACCACAGAGTTTTCAACATAGAATTTGCCAGAAGATATGGTACAGGATTACATGACATCTGTATCTTAGATTCTACAACCCGGGAAAAAAATCTTTTTCATTCCAGGCCTATTATGTTCTGGAGTAGAACAAAACCATCCTGGCATGACAACAAGCAGTATTAAATAGAGAAGACCTACAACACATGCTCCGCTCCGGGTTCAATTCCTGTCTGAAATTCTGAAGAGCTGACAGCCCATGTAGAACAGAGATAGATGATTTGGTGCCCTTGTTTTGCATTTCCTCTCATATCAGTAAGACTAAAGATTGTGAAGTTCTAGGATAAAACATCTGGAGAACATCCAGTTACCTATATAAGCAACACTGATGTAGACAGATCAATGTTTTTCACATGCACTGTGGTACACGCAGAATCTCAAGAATCTATGTGATTCATATCAAGGACTCCCATTTCAGAAAAACAAAAATAAGAGGAATAAAACTTTTTAAGACTCCAAAAACTGGGTTGTCCATAGATTTCACTTGAGGAAACAGTCAAGAGAAGTGCTTTGAGGTCACACCTATGTATCAATCTAAGTACAGAGATTTCACCACAGTCGTTCATGTATGATGATGCTGTATCCATTTTGTATCGTTTCCCCATCCAGAAGAAAATAACAATAAAACATACAAACAGTAACATGAATTTTGCAGTAGCTCTTAGGCCAGGGGTAGGCAACCTTGGCTCTTTTATGACTCGTGGACTTCAGCTCCCAGAATTCCTGAGCCAGCATGGCTCAGCTTGGAAACCTCTCCCTTTCCCCTCAGCATGGCTGGCTCAGGAATTCTGGGAGTTGAAGTCCATGAGTCATAAAAGAGCCAAGGTTGCCTACCCCTGTCTTAGGCTATCATTTTATGACAATGAACTATTTAGAAAGTTGTGAACGATAGCAATTCTAGCATTACTGCAGTTCTACAATCATCCCCAGAGCGCATCCAATTACCGCTGTTAAGATAGCAGAACAAAAACGAAGGGAGCAATTTTATTAACATTTTTTTTAAAAAAAGTGTAATTAAAATTCAATGCAATATAAAGCAAATCAAATGTACGGTTTCTCTGATTCACTTTGTTAGAGTTCTACATGCAGGACTCAAACATAACATGGTCCTAGGACAGGGGTAGGCAACCTTGGCTCTTTTATGACTCGTGGACTTCAACTCCCAGAATTCCTGAGCCAGCCATGCTGAGGGGAAAGGGAGAGGTTTCCAAGCTGAGCCATGCTGGCTCAGGAATTCTGGGAGTTGAAGTCCACGAGTCATAAAAGAGCCAAGGTTGCCTTCCCCTGCCCTAGAATCAAAACTGATTGCATGTTGTTCCTCTTCAAATGCACCGGACTTTTGTTCCAATTTTCGGCAGAGTCAGAAATGAAGAAGAATATTTGTATGTCAGGGTTGACATGAGGGGTCCTTGGTGCTCTCTGAGCTTGCTTGTTTTCTTGCAGACATTTCATTACCCAAACTAGGTAACATCATCATTCCCGCTCAAAAGTATTCTCAATAGTCAAGTGATTTGGGTACTTCTGAGAAAGAGTACACAAAAGATCGATATTATCAGCAGATTATGTTAAAGAAAACCATGATGTTACCTAGTTAGGGTAATGAAACGTCTGCAAGAAAATAAGCAAGCTCAGAGAGCGCCAAGGACCCCTCAGAGTCAGAAATGTAAACTCTGAATAGAATTAAGAAGACTAAAAAGTTATTTTGGGGAAAAAAAGAAAACCCTAAATATGATGTGAAAATAACTGCATTTCAATAAACCACGAACTGCATATTTTGTGTGTTTGTGGATTTTTTTTAAAAAAAGAAAGGTTCCTTTCAGGATATTGGAGATAATTTCCTCTTGTCCTTTTAGAATTGCTAAAAGAGACTTGAGGAAGTGAGTCAAAGTCCTGGAAGATGTTTGTACTATATTATAAAGAAAAACAACATCTGTAAAATGGTATGCAAATATAGAGAATAAGGCTGCAAGGGATGGAGAATTGAAAATTACAGAAGCAGAAGGAAAAGATCTACTTTAAGTAGTTTGTTGTGCAGTATTAATCACAGTTATGTGGAATAAAATTTCAGGAGGAGCTCTGAATTTGTAGACACGTTCTTAACTCTGAGATATGAACATTTGCATTTGTAAAATATTTTCTGTGAATAGTCCAATGATCCATAAATTAATACTCCTATATTACAGTATATAGAGATGGAAGCCAAAACAGAAGAATGTTAACTTGTATTAAACACAGTCATTTTTGAATAAAAAGGATGAAAAATGCCAGATTTGATTGAAATCATTCCAAGTATTTCAGTACTGCTAAAGTAGTATTTTTAGTATTTATGAGTGTATTTGTGCTGTGATTTCTGATTCCACATCTGCGCATACCTGAATAAATCCCACTGATTTCAGTAGCACTGACTTTTGAACTGTGTAAAGTAACAAAAAAAGCAGTTTTTAATATGCACATACACAAACACACATACACAAATGGAGGGGGGGAGTGAGAGAGCGTGTGTGCATGCGTTTATAAGCAGAGGTCCAAAGCCTTTTAGGCACCAGGGACCAGTTCCGTGAAGAGAGGTTTTTCCGCAGACTGGAGGGTGCATGGTTTTGTGTGCTGCTTGCATCCCGCAGATGGGACTTTGCTTGTTTGTGTGGACCGGTTGCTGGCATGCTGCGGCCCGGTACTGGTCCACGGACCAGAGGTTGGGGGACCCCCGATTTATAGGACTCATAAGGAAAGCAGATTCTACAGATCAGCGACACCAACCATTTTTTGTCAACTGTGCTGAACGTTATATCCAATGTCTATGTCTACGATAGGAAATTCCTACAAATGCTGTCCTACATACTGTTCCTATAAAAATACATTATGACTGTGTGAAACCACATTGCTTTGCTTCTACAGGTGCCTCGACTCTGATCGCTAAACTGAAGCAATGTCAGAACGCAGAAATGCGAGGTCCCCTGCCTCAACCCCAGCAGTGGAAACACGGCGGAAGGTTCATATGCTCTATCCAGCCAGTTCATATCAGCAGAAATTACTTTAGTTCATAGGTAGGGAAGCCAACAAAGAAGTCACTTTGAGGCAACAGACACAAAGAAGGGCATCGCTTTGTATGGCATCACCGCAGCATCTTGTTGAAGATCTATGAAGCGGCAACTTTCCTAGAGAGTTTAAGCTGCATCTGAAAGTCAGTAGCCCTTTATTTTGCAGAGCTGAAACTGAAGGGGTGATCAAGGAAAGCAAAGGTCCCTTTACTCTATATGGGTAACCAAATTTAAAAACACCCGAATTGAAACAATCACATCATCATCATTTCTCTGCCAAGAAGATCTTGCCTTCTCCCAGTTCTGAATTTTAGATTGTTAGCCCCTTGACCAAGACTCTTGGATTCTATAAAATGCCACGCACTTACTTACTCGCTCAAATTCTATATCAGGGGTCTTCAAACTTGGCAACTTTAAGACTTGTGGACTTCAACTCCCAGAATTCCTCAGCTAGCATAGCTCAGCATATTGGAACATTGCTATCATGTCACCCCTAATCCTTTTTTTCATTAGGCTAGACCAGGGGTAGGCAACCTTGGCTCTTTTATGACTCGTGGACTTCAACTCCCAGAATTCCTGAGCCAGCATAGCTCAGCTTGGAAACCTCTCCCTTTCCCCTCAGCGTGGCTGGCTGAGGAATTCTGGGAGTTGAAGTCCACACGTCTTAACGTTGCCAAGTTTGAAGACACCTGCTCTATATAGATAGTCCTCAACTTACAACCACAATTGGAACTTGAGCTTCCACTGCTACGTGATGTGCTATGTGATTAAGTGAGTCACCCCTAATTTTAATACATTTTCCATAGTTATTAAGCAACACACAGTCACTAAACGAAACCTGCTTCCTCACTGACTTTACTTTCAGAAAGTTACAAATGCTGGCCACATAGCTTGTAACCACTGTGAGTACATTCTGGTTTCCAAGATCCCAATTTTTTATCACTTTGCCACCAGGATACTGTTGTGGTCATAGGTGTAGGGACTAGTAGTCATAAGTACCTTTTTCTCAGCAGCATCCTAACTTCAAACAGTTGCTAAACAAATAGTTGTAATTATTAGGAATTATTATGTGCCTGCTTTGCATTCCTAGCCAAAGTTTAAAATACAACATATGAAAATTTTCTAAAAAGGAGGAAGTAGCTCAAAACAAAGACAGAAAAAGCTAGAAACTCAGGTAAGTGGAAAGAGTGAAGAGCTTATTTGCAGAAGAGTTGAATTTTTTTCCTTTCTGAAGAAGCAGCAGCTGCTGCCGAGAGTCTAATTTTTCCCTTTAGAATTCCTTCTCACATTAGGGTAGAAGTGATCTAACCACACAAAATGGATCAATTACAAAAGGAGCAATGTCTACTCAGCCTTTGATTATAGGTGAATTTTAAAGTCGCAGAAGGGAGTATTAGATTATTTAGACCAGGGGTAAGGCAACCTTGGCTCTTTTATGACTCGTGGACTTCAACTCCCAGAATTCCTGAGCCAGCCATGCTGAGGGGAAAGGGAGAGGTTTCTATGCTTAGCCATTTTGTCTCAGGAATTCTGGGAGTTGAAGTCCACGAGTCATAAAGCGGCCTAGGCCCTAGGCCAGGGGTAAGCAACCTTGGCTCTTTTATGACTCGTGGACTTCAACTCCCAGAATTCCTGAGCCAGCCACGCTGAGAGGAAATGGAGAGATTTCCAAGCTGAGCCATGCTGGCTCAGGAATTCTGGGAGTTGAAGTCCACGAGTCATAAAAGAGCCAAGGTTGCCTAAGCCCTGATTTAGACCAAGGCTGTCCAATCTTGGGAACTTTTAAGATGTGTGGACTTCAACTCCCAGAATTGAATTCCTCATGTTGGCTGGGGGAATTCTGGGAGTCGAAAACATATACGGTTGTGAAATGGAGCGAAACTCACTTAACAACGGTCTTGCTTAACAAAGAAATTTTAGATTCAATTGTGATTTAAGTCAAGGATTACCTGTATTAGTTTTTTCCACTTTTTCTGAACTCTAAGAAGTTGGAACATGGTGGAAAACGTTGTCACTTTCCCAAACATTCTCAAAGACATGGTGCTTGTGGTAGAGAAACCTAGACGGTGGATTTGACTTTTTCTTTCTGCACTATTCTTTCCCTTTTTTTCTTCATCAGATTTCCTGATTTATCTTCCCGTATTGTGGTGACTAAATAAGCCTTTTGTTGAATAAGTCCTGTTAAAGTCCCTTCACAACTTTAAAATTTGGTGAGAGGTTTGCAATGAGGCAGCAGGAATGGCCTTACCCATTTGTGCTTGCTAATGACAAAACACATTAAAAAAAATCCAGAGAAAATTAAATAAAGACCCAAGGTGGGAATACATCAAAGCATCCACAACTGCAATCATCAACTCACTAGTGGGAAGCATCTCTGAACTTCTAACAAGTTGGTAGATTTCTCTCCCACAAGCACCATATCTTTGAGAATGTTTGGGGAATGACAATATTTTCCACCATCTTCCAACTTCTTAGAATTCAGAAAAAGGGGAAAAAATTAATGCACTGAAAGGTAGTCCTCAACTTACAATCACAATTGAGCCTAAAAATTTATGTTGCTAAGCAAGGCAGTCGTTGTTAGTTTTACTCCATTTCACAACCTTTCTGGCCACAGTTGTTAAGAGAATCGCTGCAGTTGTTAAGTTATAACACAGGTGTGTATCTGGCTTCCCCACTGACTGTCAGAAGATCACAAAAGGGGATCACATCACCCTGAGATACGGCAACTGTCCTAAATATGAGCCAGTTACCAAGCATCTAAATTTTGATCACGTGACCAGAGTTACTTCTTTCAGTGTTGTGATAACTTCAAACAGTCCCTAAACGAGTGGTTGTTAAGTCAAGGATTACCTGTAGAAGTAGGAACTGTGGGATATATATGCAGGTAAACATCTACAAATGTAGAGAGGGAAGAAAGCCAGTGATGGTGTTAGATCGGGGTCCCGGGCCTTGAGCTGTTTGGAGCCGGGCTGCAGAAGTGATGGGCAAGCGCACATGCACATCCCCACTTGCGTGAGCACCAGGCGAGCCCACCACTCAGGCAGATGGAGCTGCACATGCACGCTTGCCGGCCGCTCATGCGGAACCATCCCCTGCTGGGCCACAAAGCCGGAAAAGTTGGGGAATTCTGTGTTAGATGGATGGTCACTGGGCTGCCTGAATTGCCTGCATCCTTGAAATATCTATTCACCCGTTCCCTACCCAAGACTGTATATGAATGGAATGGAACGGAACGGAATAGAGTAGAACAGTGGGGGCGAACCTATGGCACAGGTGCCAGAGGTGGCACTCGGAGCCCTCTCTGTGGGCACAGACACCATTGCTCCAGCCCCGCCTCTTCCCACGGCCCCCTCCTCACCAGCAGCCCCCCAGAGGAGAGTTGCTGCAGGGCATGGGCGGAGGGTGTGGCCACCATGGCGTTGCTGGGCTGCCTGGGTGATCTGTGACAGGCCGTGGAGATGGTGGGTGGTCCAGCGGGCAGGGCGGAGCGGGGATGGGGGGCGGTTTTGGGGCACTCGGTCTCTAAAAGATTCGCCATCACTGGAATAGAATAACTTTATTGTCACTTTGAATGTACATTAAAATGAAATTTTGTTGCATACAGCTCACAAAGGGCCACAACCTCCAATATACACTACGTAAATATAACAAAAATAAATAAATACAGAATTATGCATATAGCCACCTATATTATACAACACAGAGAAACAACAGTTTAGTTCGGCTTATGTACACTGTATATGTGCATGGCGAGAAACATGGAATCTTGTGAGTTTACCAGATGGATGGCATGGGGAACAAAGCTATTACAGAATCAGGTAGTCCTGCTATAAATACTTTGAAACCTCCTCCCAGAGGGGAGCAACAGAAACAGACTGTAAAGTAGGTGTGTGGGATCTCTAACAAGGCTTTGAGTTCTAAGCATAAAGCGCTTATAAGCAGCATCCTAAATACCAGGAAGCAAGTTTCCTATAATCTTCTCGGCTGTCCTTACCACTCTCTGTATGGACTTTTTATCTGAGGCACAGCTGCCACCAAGCCAGACAGTGATGCAATTCGTTAAAACGCTCTCAATCGTGCCTCTGTAAAAAGTGGCCAGGACAGAAGGAGAGAGATGTGTATATATCAGGAAATCAACAAGGC
Organism: Protobothrops mucrosquamatus; assembly: GCF_001527695.2. NCBI lineage: Eukaryota > Metazoa > Chordata > Lepidosauria > Squamata > Viperidae > Protobothrops > Protobothrops mucrosquamatus. Next base: position 36,940 of record NW_015389387.1, read on the forward strand.
AAACAAGAGACACATAGAAAATTAAAAAAAAACATGTCAACCGACAAAAATAAAAGTCTCCCTTGAGTTGGACTTGTTGATTCCTAACAACTGTATGGACACAATTTCAGAAGCTAAGCAGTCTGAGTCTTGATAAGTGCTTGGTTGGGAGAATTTTCCAGATTGGAAAATTGAGGGGGGGGGATAGAAATACCAGAAGGTGGCAATAAAGCCACTTTTGTAAACACTCCAAGAAAACTGCAGGCAGGCATCATCACCAATCAAGTCTGACTTGAGGGCGCGTTTACCTTTTCTTTTCTTTTTTTACATTTCCCACAAAACTAACATCCTTGCCTGCAATCATACAACACAGCAGGTAAGGCGAAATAAACATTAGTTAAACTAGGACAAGTGGCAACCGACTCATGGTAATAGCATTCGTGGAGCTTTCCAGGCTCATCAACACAACTACAGTACATTGCCAGAAATGTAAAGACTGCTCACTCCAGATTGCCCCGTGAGATACAACACAAACTGGAAGGCAAACAGAAGCTAGAAGAGGATAAAAAGGAAGCTCATGAAGTGGAAGGAACTGTATTGGAAGAGCGGATGTCTAGCCAGCGTGCCGCGTGAACCTATATAAAAAGCCACAAAATGTAAAGTGAAAAAAAATGCAAGAGTTTTTATTTGAACAACTCTATAGGTCAGGGCTTTTCAACCAGTGGTACGGGTACCACCTGTGGTACATTGGCACCTGGCAGGTGGTACGCGACCATCCTAGAAAAGTGGTAGAGGGGGAGGGGAATGAGCTGAACCGGTGGCAGCACCGCACAAGCCTGAGTGAGAGATGGCTGGAGCTGCAGGGCTGTCAGGGCTCAGTGGAAGCGCCAGGATCAGCGCCAGGCTCCAACTAGAGCTCGGCGCTGATCCTGCTGCTTCTGCTGAGCCCAAAAGACGCGCCGATCAGCTGGAATGTTGCAGCATCTCCAGGATCTTATGATTTACATTCAGATGCTTGGCAACTGATTCATATTTATGATGGTCACAATGTCCCAGGGTCATGTGAAGTGACCAAAACCTGCTGCAACCACCCAGCAGACGGGGGGAATAAAAACCAAACACACCCCACCCCACCCCCACTGCCAATCCTCAACAGAAATGCTCACAACAATGAAAACCTCGGACAGGAGGAAGAGCGCGGCCGGGTGGGCAGGCAGGTGTCTTGCTCGGCTGTGGCTTGGGGGGCACTTTTTTCAGTGCCATTGTAACTTCAAACAGTCACTAAGCGAACTGTTGTAAATCGAGGACTATCTGTACTTTATCACTTTTTCCTTTTTTGGGGGGGGGTCATCAAGTTTTTGACACCTTGCTAGGCAACTGGTGGTACTCGGATGTTGCCATATCCCAAAAGTGGTACAATGGGTAAAAAGGTTGAAAAGCCCTACGAACCACAATTGAGCCCAAAATTTATGTTGCTAAACCAGACAGCTGTTAAATGAATTTCGCTCCATTTTATGACCTTTCTTGCCACAGCTGTTAACTGAATTATTGCAGCTGTTAAATTAGTAACCCGGTTGTTAAGTGAATCTGGCTTCCTCATTGCTGACTTTGCCTGTAAGAAGATTGCAAAAGGGGATCACGTGATCCCGGGACACTGCAACGTTCATAAATATGAATCAGTTGCCAAGCACTTGAATTTTGATCCCGTGATCATGGAGATGCTGCAATGGTCGTAAGTGTGAAAAATGGTCATAAGTCACTTTTTTTTTGAATGGTCCCTAAATGAACTGTTGTAAGTCGAGGACTACCTGCATTTCACAGGAAGGCTCCATCTGACATTCTATCAGATGCAAATTCTCCTCTATTAGAAAGAGTGAAGCCGAACAGTAAACAAAGAACCTCACCTTTATGTAGAGGTCTATCTTATATTTGCTTAGGTAGAGATCTATTAGAGCCGTGCGTCTCTCTCAAATCTGTGCTTCCCAGTATTAATAAATTAATCCCATGTGTCTCTCTCAGCAAAAACAAACAAACATTCTCAAGAAGTCATCCAATGTCAGTATGCAAGTAAACAAAGAATAGAAGGCAGGAATAACCTCTCCAATAAACTCTAGTTTTGCGTACAATAATGAGTACACTCATGAGTTTTGATCTTCTAAAGAAGCTATTAAGTTTGGACATGGTTTCCCAAGTTTTCCTTAAATAACATTCTCTCAAGAAATTATAAGATAGCTAATCTTTCTCTAGGAAATAAATCAGATATCTCTAATGTGCCTAAACTAAAACACTTGATGCCCTCTTTCTAATATAGGCTATTATCAGTGGACCCAACGGTTATCAGGTTCTTAGAGAAAATATTCTGAAATACATTAAACAGAGATTTCGGAAGAACCTAGGGGAAGGAAGGCCAAACTGAAAAAATTGTCCAGGATTCCTATTGCACAAAACGTTGCAAGTATAGACAAAGTCCCATTTGCTTCTTAGACCCCCCCCCCACTTTCTCAGGTAATCCCACATCTTCCCCATGACTGCCCAAAGGAATCCATTTTTCCTGCATTCTACCTGAATATCCTCTTAGATAGCAGTCAAAAGCAGATGTATGAAGATAAGATAAACACAGGCCACAAATTTGCATGAAAGAGACAGAAATGAGCATCCTTCCCATTCAAGGGCTTTTCAGCCTTATCCAAACTGGGTGCCCCCAAGAAATGTTGTGGAAAGCTGGCAGGAATAGCCAACACCCCGGAAGACAGGCTCAAGATGCAGAAGGATCTCGACTTGAACACTGGGGTATGTCTAGTCTAGGACTAGGGGAGACAAGATAGTAGTATCTCCATATTTGAGGGGCTCCTACAAAGAGGAGGGGGTCACCCTATTCTCCAAAGCACCTGAAGGCAGGACAAGAAGCAATGGATGGAAACTAATCAAGGAGAGAAGCAACCTAGAACTAAGGAGAAATTTCTTGACAGTGTGAACAATTAACCAGTGGAACAACTTGCCTCCAGATGTTGTGGGTGATCCATCACTGAGGTTTTTAAGAAGAAATTGGACAGCCATTTGTCCAGAATGGTATAGGACCCCCTGCTTGTTCAGGGGGTTGGACTAGAAGACCTCCCTTCCAACTCAGTTATTTTCTTCTGTTATTCTGTTAACACCAGGGCTCTTAGACCATGTAAGAATTCCAGAAATTTTAGCTCCAATACACTCTGAAAGGCTTAAGTTGGGGAAGTGGAATCTACGTCCTAATTGGTATAGTTTTACATATACCTCTCAAACAATATCTGAACTTTCAAACAATCCTAAGCCACAATATGCCATGTTGTCTTAACACAAATACATGAACCCCACTACTGTGGCTTATTAAACAAATGTATTTTGAATTAGTACCGTGTGAACTCAGCTAGCAAATGCCTATGTCTTCTTCATTAAAGCTGCACACAGAAGTACGGAAATTGAATCACAGTGTGGTACAACTTGTTGCACTGGGGAACCTGCTCATGTAAAAGGAGCAACAAAGATGATTAGGGGACTGGAGGCTAAAACATATAAGGAACGGTTGCTGGAATTGGGTATGTCTAGTTTAATGAAGAGAAGGACGAGGGGGGACATGATAGCAGTGTTCCAATATCTCAGGGGCTGCCACAAAGAAGAGGGAGTCAAGCTATTCTCCAAAGCGCCTGAAGGCAGGACAAGAAGCAACGGATG